>NC_035439.2:11844416-12144416 GCF_002127325.2 Helianthus annuus
AAAAGTATTTACCTGAGCAAGTTATACAAATTTATCCCAGCCGTACAAATCAGCAAGTGCAAGTATCTTTTACTGGCCTCCTAAATCTGGAACGAAAGTTTTAATTAACCTATTAGATTCCTAACGGGTCTTACTTAAGTTTAAACTTAGACAGTTTAGTTTTAAAGAAAGGTATACGGTTCAAAACGCATGATTAAGCGAAGACCGGATTAGAATGTGATTTAGACCCGACAAGTTTGAAGACTTTTATAATATGGGTAAACTAAACACATTCTGGATTTTGAGATAAAAATGATAAGGTTTGACCCGTTTCGGTTAATTTATGCAAACTAGTTACATAAACCGCACCGAACGCGAAAAATGCATAACGGGTAAACAAATGAGTCATGAACAGGTTTCCTAAGTTAATATGCCTTAAATATATTGTGATATCAGTAGGATACCTTCCATTATGCCCAAAACGAATTTAAACTCAAATTAAGCCACGTAGGAGTATTTTCGTCATTTTAAAGGTTATAAAAGAGATTAAATATTAATCTGAGGTTCAGGTCTGAAATGATCAGTAAAAATATGTAATTTAATAAGTTATATCAGTAGGGTACTGCATATATGTGAAATTTATCATTTATAACCAAACTATGCACCGTAGGGGCATTTTGATAATTTCACATAAGCTTTAAAGGTCAAATTTGGAAATCTGAGTTCAAAACTTTTGCTTACTGATAAAGTATAAAAATTTACTTAAAACATCAGTATGTATTAAGTCTTATATGTCAACAATAGTTTTAATCCATACTATGCGTTTTAAATGCGTAAAAGTCGGTTTTAAGCGATTTTTCAGGTTATATAAGGAAAGCTGAGATTTTTATCAGTCCATAAGGCTTAAAATATTTTATTTAAAATATAAACTCAGTAGCAAAAGGTTTGGTATCAAAATGTTATGTAAAACTCATTTTATTAGCAAAAAGGGTATAACCGACAATTAACGAATTAAAGCAAGAACCCTATGTTATGTTCAGTTTAAAAATAAATAAAATCTTCCAAAATCCCAAAATATTATATTACATCAGTGGGTAAAAAGTTTGGTGTCAAAATTTGGGTTTAGATCGGCTTTATGCTAATAATGTCGTTTAATTAATAAAAAGCTTTCTAATTACGATATTGAGCATAACTCCTAATTTAGACCTCAAATTGATGTCAAATTTTTAGGACAAGTTTATTAATCAGTAATAAAGGTTTTTGTCCTCTCACATCTTCAAGAATCTCGTTTTAAGGTCAAAAGGGCATAATGGTCAACATTTAAGCAATTAACGAAAACATGCAAATGAATCGGATTAATTAGGAATCAAGTTGTATAACTTCAGAGGGTTATACTAACCTATAACCTAGTCCTAATGGAACTCTAAGGCATATCTAAACTAAGCTAAATCGGGTCAGAACTGAAAGTCAAAGCAAAAGTCTGCTTTTGCGACTTTCGGTTCCGAACCGAGCCTAAACTCAAAATTGTCGGGTTGAACATGCTTAGACATGTTCTTACATTAATTACCAAGTTATATAAGTGTTAAAACAGGTTTCATAGCTTCTACATTGCTAATTATGAATTTATTTGAAAAATAGCTTTCTGTTGACTTTTTAATATTAAGTTTGGCCTGACAATTGACCTAGTTAGAGTGGACATCAGAGGGTGCCCTTTTAAGGGTTTATTACCCACATAATTACCAACTCACAGCCACTTTCAATTCGAAAAATGACTGGAACATTAGTGATTAATCACTAAGTCAAAGCTTAATTACGACGGCTTTGACTTTTGGTCATTAAGCTAATAAAACTTGAATTAGGAAGGCTAAGAATGCTTATAAAGGCTCTTAGCACGAATTAGGAGATGATGGAAGCTTGCTTGAAGTCCATAGAGCTCCAGAGAATAAGTTTAGAATGATTTTGTGAATGAGCAAGTTCATGGTTGCAACATAAGGTCCTTATATAGTGATTTAGATGCAACAAGATTACCCCACACAAGTCTACAAGTGTTTCTTGATCATCCCAGGTGTCCCCTATGCATGAAAATCTGTTGGTGCAGCCCCTGAATTCGAAAACCAGGCACTAAAGGCGGTGGAACTGGCTGGAACAGGCATCTGTCCAAGAATTCTGCATCTGCAGGTTCTAGGCGGCCCGCGTAACCCATGGCCGAAGGCCTACGCGGCACGCGTAGTGGTCGTGTCCGGTCAACAGAGTTTCAGAAATTGCAATATTAGTCCCTGGTCCTTCTAAACATGTTTTAACTTTCATTTATTGCACTTTTAACCCCCAAACTTGATTTTTAAGGACTCTAAGTCATAAACAAACTCCGTTAAGCTCCCGGTTAGTTATACGATCACCCGAAAAGTCCTGAATTTCAACGTTGACGCTTTTAATCCCATATTTGCGAATGTTAACGTGTCTTTCTCATACGATATCGAAACCTTGTGAAACTTTTATCACTTATTCTCGGGAGTATAATTAATCGTTACAAAGCTTCGGGTTCATTAAAAGGTCACTCAGAGGTATAATTTAAATATGTTGACACATTTAACCCTTACGGTTTGTAAACTTTCACTTTCTTCCACAACGGCTTCATACGATTCATAATTCATTCGTTTAAGGGTATAAACATCGTGTAGGGTTGTTGAAAGGTATAATTTTCAAATATTGACACTTTGAATCCTTTTACACATATACTTCCTTTATTTGTCAACTTTAATCCCTCGTAATCATTTTGTTACTCGTTTAAAGTCCATGACACGTGTCGATATTATATTGGACATGATTTTACGAGGTGTTACACATAACATTTATGAACAAAGGGACTAAAATTTCCAAACAATCAAACTGATTTCCAGAGAATAGGCCCGTCCCTGCGCGACAGGAATGATACCTCACGGTCGTGGCATGTGACGCCTTCGAATCCGCATAATGTTTCGAGCTGCTCTTTGGTTGGTCAATTTTGTGATTGTTTAGTTGTGTTTTCTCTCTTAATTACCCACCTAACTCAACCCTAAACCTCAACTATAAAACCCACGCTTCCTCCACTCATTATACACTTTATAAACACTAATCTCACTCTCAAAACACTCTAAGAATAGTTGGAAATCAGATTCATCTAAGTTACAAAAGTGAGTTCATACTCACTTTTTCTTCCATTTTCTTCTCTTCTTCTTCCTCTACAAAGTTTGTAACACCTCTAGGAGTGTTTCCACGGGTTCTCCATGGAAAACCAAGGTGGAATATCACCATTTTGAGGTCCAAACTTTCTGTTTTGGAAGAAATCTTTATAAACCTTGTTTAAACTTGTGTTTTCCTCAAGCAAACTTGTGTTCTTATGCCACTAATCAAGTCCATGATTAGTGAGCCTAATCAAGGTTGTTTCACACAAATTCGGAAGTGTTTATTGCCTCCAAACTTTCTATTCTGTAAGGGTTTTTAACCCACAAGTGTTGAACCATACAAGCTTGTTCTTGTAACAAGACTTGTGCTTGGTATGAGTGTGATTACTTGGAAGCTTTGGCTATCCTACTTTCAATCCCCCACTTCACTTGATGATTTGTCCCTTAAGAATTATGTACATTTCCTTTCCATTTCATTCATGAACATCCGAGTTGTCCTTGTGACAACTTGTGCATTGGTGAATCTTACGAAAGAGGTTAAAGGAAGGTTATCCTCCAACCTCCATGCATGACTTCAATGAAATTCCATGATAAACATGTTGGACATACTACATAACTATATAATATATATTAAATATATACCTAACCAAACCCTTGATAATAATCAAGTGATTATTCGTCATGGTAATAAGTTATATTATCTAAGGACTTAAACCTCTTGTTACGATTCTATGGGTATCTTAACCCATGAATTCGCATCAACCCATATGGGCCTCATAGTGCCAAAAACGAGTGTTTCAGTCTAGATGATTACTTTCTCATATACATATTTTTGTGTACTTTAAATTCCTAATTCCGAGTCTAAATATCCCATAAACTCCAACACCAAACACATTCGTTCTCCTATTCTCATTAACTTGTCAACACATGGATAATTGGAAGACTTAGCAATTTTGTGAGTACACTTGACCCTTTTCGCTTTAACACACTTTGGGTGTAACATGTTTAACTTGTCAAAATGCACAAATCACACAAACATGCTTTATTCGCTCAATCCGCTATACATGCTATTTGATATGCATAGGTTACACGCTAGAATTCATGCTACTTGTCATTAACTTGGCTAGCCCACCTTAAGAATTAGAGCTTTATAGGAGTAGCACGCCGCCCGTCGGGGTATTGTTAAGTCAACATTCTTATACATAAATAGTCTCGTTCACTTTTGTGGCGAGGGACACTTATAATTCTTGTGGACACTTGGGTTTGACTTTTAGTTATGCATGCTAGTTCGACCTTGTATACCAAATTGCCATGTTTGATTTGAGAAAAGCTTTTTATACTTATGCCATGTGTCTAAAACTAGTGTACTCGCTGTTGGTGCATGCATCTGTCGACTTCATCTTGTATCGAGTCTTAGATTTCATTGTATAGATCAGGGCACGTTTTACGAGAAAGTAGCATGTTTAGAGTGTGTTAAAGTTTGATTTCGCTCCTAGACCTGATTTCGCTCCTAATGTCTTTTGGCTAATTTCGGGCGGAATCACAAGAGTCTGATTCCGCTCCTAATGGCATTTGTATGTTTCGGGCGAAATCAGAACCCTGTATATAGGGTATTCAGGAGCGAAATCAGTAATCTAGTCCTTGTATTCCATGCCGAAGTGCTGTCAGTGTGAGGTTTGAATGTAATCAACGTCAGATTAATCAAATCACCGATTTAAGTGAATTGCAAGCTGTTTCTACCTTTGTTTCTTGTTTTCCGCACCTGAAACGAATTAAAACTCCCCTGAACGACTCATTTGGGCCAGTCGCACGATCCTACAATTGGTATCAGAGCCAGTTGGAGGAGTTCTGCAGTTTACAGCCGAATTTCATTGGTATTTGTAGCTTCTACACCTTCTTTCATCATTTCAGGAAGTTTTAACGGTCAAAACTGGTTCAAAATTTCACAGACTGTTTAAAATTGGACATAGACAAACCCTGGAAAGTTTCATAGCTAAAAATGGACAAAAATGACCTCCGAGCTGATTCCGCTCGAACAGACTAAGTGTGATTTCGCTCCAAATACATTCTGATTTCGCTCAGGATTAGTGGTTAATTTCGCTCCAAACTACCAAATTTGGGATTCCGCTCCAAAGTTCTAAGTGATTTCGCTCCAAGCTGCCAAAACCTACTGATTCCGCTCCAAAATTCATGTTGATTCCGCTCCTGTGTAAGTTCTGATTTCGCTCCAAGCTGCAAGTTCTGATTCCGCTCCTGTGCAATCTTCTGATTTCGCTCCAGACTGTGTGTGGTGATTTCGCTCCAAACAACAATTTAGTGATTTCGCTCCTAAGGGTGTTTGCTATTTCGCTCAAACTGGTGGTTATCTATGTAGGATCGTTGTAGACCCCGAATGAGTCGATCAGAAGAACTTTAAGTCCGGTTCAAAGGCGGAATCAGAGAAACGGACATATAAACAGCTTGATACTATACAATCTGTCACTTTGATTGATATTAACAATGATTACAACCTGGACAAATCTTGGCAGCACTTCGTTACGATTTCAGGAACCGTCGTACCAAATAAGCGAATCAGTGCACCTTATATAGATGTGGAGGTTTCGCTTATATGGACATGTCCATATAAGCGGAACTACATGCTAGTGGTTTCGCTTTTATGGACATTGTCCATATAAGCGGAACTACTTGCTTATCCACCAAGTTTCGTTTTCGAACCTCGTGCACTAGATATCCTATTCTATTCTATTACATGATACAAGACGAAGTTAATAGACGTAATGCACTAACAGACTCCCCCTCGGATATTGACGAAGTCTTCAGTGACTATTCTCTCTCTGTTATGCCACCTCTTCGGTCTTGATCATATTGCCATCTCATTCAGATAGTAACAATGTAAGCATCCATCATTCTTTCTTTTTGATCAGCTTCTAACTTTGACTCTTTCACCAGGATCTCATCACTGGCTTTATCAACAGCTTCATCATTAGCATCTTCATTATCCGCTGGCTCCTGGTACATGCGCGACTACACATATTTTTACAATGAAATTACACAAGATTTGGTTTTAAATTTATAAAAGTGATTATTACTTTTACATCAAAACACACACGAAAGGGCAAGTGTACCCCGTCATATATGTAGTAAAGTATCGGTAAGAACCAGGTATCGATCCACGGAAATGGGCGGAGAAATAATACTAGACCTTTGCCACTAAATTACCGGTAAAAACATAAGTTGTTTTGGTTTTAACTAAACTAAAGTAAGCATAAATAAATATTTATAAAACATAGTAGATCATATATAAATAGCCTTGCTTAATACACAACCAAAGCATGTCAACTAAGTCGGTTTTGGCACTAGAAGCATTCGGTCAATTTTCCAATTTAAGACAATTAGTATCCCTTTCGGGAATCCTAACATGACAATCATTCGGAAAGTTAAAACGATAAACACACTTTAACCACCTAAAATTGTTCTTTAACGTGCAATTGATTAATGTCTACAAAAATCTCCTAAAAATAAGTTATTCATCCGTTAGGAGTTTTCTAACCTCACTTAATCAAGGAAAGCAACACCGATAAACACAATGCAACCACCGAGACAAGCATAAACTAGATTAAATCACAACCGAGTTCATTTTACAAATCTTACGCATAAATTCACCAAGATAGTAATTTTGGCCGAAACTACTAACTAAGCTAACAAATCATGGCAAGAATTCGTAACAACACCATCTAACCCGTTAGAGTCCTTCCGTGAGGGCAAGCTTTCTTGATTAACAATAATTACATTTTATTAAACCACTAACCATTTCTAGTATCATGGTGCCCACATTTTAATCAAGTTAAACTAGTTAACCACATTAAAAGTTTACTAATACATGATTAATTAAGCTTCATTTTTCAACTATCTTAACTAACCAAGCACCAATCATCCAACACAATTACTTATAATCAAGAAATCAATATCAATAACAAGGTTGCAAACTAATCATCAAAGATAATCATAGAAAATACTTCAAAATGTCATTACAAACAAAGATTAACTTACTAATGGCTAAAATCAAGAAAGGGATTGTTGTGTTTTTGCCCTAAGGCTACAATAATACATAAATATTAATCTAAATGCTTGAAACATTAACAAAATTCTGGAAAGATTAGAAATCCAAACCATAAACAAGCACAAGATTAAGAATCTGGATAGTAAACGAGCAAAACCGGGCAATGTGGCTTGAATCCGAGTGAAAGCAGAAGCCTTCGGAGCCTCAAAATCGCCTGCAAATAGAGCTGCAAACGAACCAAACGTTCAGCGAACAGTTCGTGAACCGTTCGGCGGGAAGTTCGTTTGTGTTCGTTTGTTTACTAAACAAACGAACACGAACAAGAAATTTCGTTTGTTTAGTTAAATAAACAAACATGAACAGAGGTCGTGTTCGTTCATTTATGTTCGTGAACGTTCGGTAACGTGTTCGTTTGTGTTCAATACTTCATTAGTGTTTTTAGTTTTTATATTTAGTTAAATACTTCAAATTTCCGACAAATTAAATATCTAATAAGTGTCGATGTATTATATATTCTGTTCATGAACGATTTTTTGTGTTCGTTTGTTTCCATTTGTGTTCATGAACATTAGTTTGTGCTCATTTGTGTTCGTCAACGTTCGTTGCCTAAAACTAACAAACAAACACAAACGAACCCGAACAAGTTCATTCCCTTAACAAACGAACACGAACATAAAATCTCGTTTGATAAGTGTTCGTGAACGGTTCGCGAGCACATATATTTCTTAACAAACGAACACGAACAAGGTCTTGTTCGTGTTCGTTTGGTTCGTTTGCAGCCCTACCTGCAAAGCTCTCGAAAATTCCAGAGTTACTAACAGAATGGTTCTGTTATGTTTTTATGCTTTTTCGCTGTCGCACGGTCGTTCTCCGATCGCACGACCGTGCACTTTAAGCAATTATTGGTGGTGGTCCACCATACTGCGTGACATCAGTAGATCGTTGACCAGATTCGATATCGCACGACCATTCTCCATGTGGCACGGTCGTTCATCACCGGGTTGTTGTTGCACGCCTGGTCGCACTGGTCGTTCAGTCCCGAGGTTGGCTTGATCATCAGAGATGCACGGGGTGCATGATATGGAACGACCGTGCATTCCCGGGTTGGCCTTCAATGCGGAGTTGCACCCTCATTCACTGCCGGGGTCTTCATGAATCATTGGTCACGCACGGTCGTGCATCAGGTCGCACGACCGTTCCACACGCCCAGGTCTGTTTTCTAACAGAAGTTTCGCAGCTTCGTCGTTTTATCCGGAAAGTCCTCGTTTTCGCTATCATCTTGTCTGGTATGCTGTTTTAGGCCTGTAAACAAAAATGTAGATAATTAAGTATCCGAATGACGGTTTTACGGCCGAAAACGCATAAAATAGGGGTAAAACGGGGGACTAAAATATGTGTAAATTAGCGAATATCAAATCTCCCCATACTTGAACCTTGCTTGTCCTCAAGCAAGCTGAACTAAAAAGCAATAAAAGACAGAAACAAACAAGAACGATAATTTACACACTATTTTATTGAAAAACTACTATAAACGGTTAGCCGGTTTGTCGAAAGACAACATCAAAAGACTCAAACCCAACAAGCATATGCAATTATAGAGTGACAACCAAAAAGCCGTGACTTCACATTTAATTGACTCAAAATGTTAATCTTTACACGACTCACAATGTTCACATACACTCGGTTTTATTTATGAAACATACATAAAATGTGTACGTGCAAACACTCAATGCCTCGTCAATGAAATATGCAATATCATAAGCTTGTCATAAGATCTCGTCTCCACCAACTAACATGCAAACATGTGTAAATCAAGAGGTCTTTACGGATTGTAACTGTCACGGCCCCGACCCGGTTTGACCCGTTTCAGGAGCCGCGGGACAGAAATCCCGTGATATCTATTTAATTGATTTTAGCAGCGGAAGTTTATCATCAGGATCTTTTTAAAGCTAAAAACTTTTCCTGATTATTTTATTTCACACTCGGGATATAAACCCGGTAATTAACAATAACATGATTTCACTGAGAAATCTTTATTTTTACAAAACATATTTCTTTATTTTATAATGAGCCACTTTCTTAAGCTTGAAATGCTCCCCATCACTTTTCCTGAATTACAATAGATCACCTGAAACATGTTTGAAAAAGGTTTTGTCAGCGGGAAATACTGAGTGAATCAATCTATTTATTTAAATGACTCGTTTATTATAATTTACAGTATTAAGAGAGATTACAATGTTTCTGATATCTACCAACTACCCACAGTATTTGTCACTCGACCGGATCTGTGACTATGGTCATATCACTATTGGCTGCCCCAATATTGACGAATATCACAAATTTTAGGTTCGCCCACCTAAAGTGATAAAACAGCAGTAATGTATACAAAACCCCACATACTGGCTGTAACTTGGTGATTACATAAACTTAATCACTGTAATTATAACTTTTGAAAACATGCTTTTGAAAATAATTTGATAAAAAGGGAATGACTCACATTGCAAACTTAACACGGACAGAATATGGATTAGCCTTGTTAACCTAATTTAAATAACAGTGCACACAAAACCGGGTTAGTAATCAATACAACATTTACGATAACTCACGAGATCAAATTCTCACAATGAACGACAAAGTGTGATACTTAAACATCCATCGAATTAACGACGAACGACAAAGTATAACCCTAATGTGGGCGGCACTTAAACATCCATTGGATATAATGATCGGTCGGAAAATGAATCGTAATAGCGATCGAGTTATTACCCTGTTTTGTGGCAGCACTTCGTGAATTAGCGTGTGGTATGGACTGTTGTTGCTATAACTCGACGTACACAAGGAAACTTTACGTCGTTTCAAAGACAGAAAGCAAGTGCCAATGTCTGCTATTTATACTGATTTTTGGACACGCTTACGGACCGTATGCCATTTCCCTTATGGTCCGTAAGGGAAGCAGTCTATTTATAGGGTAGCCAGGTTCGGGACTAGCTATGCTGACTTGACAGAAATTTTGAATTATAATTTGACAACGAGTTTTGTTGATAATCGTTAGCTAGGTTTTACCCCCCCCCCCTGAGTTTTAGGGGCCCTGATCCTGATTCCAATTGTTCTGGAAATTTTAGGGTTAATTCAGAATCACTTGGGTTTCTTAATTAGGGTTTCCTATTGGACAATTAAAGTAATAATTAGGACTTTTTGATGAGAGTTGTTACATCCTCCCCACCTTAAGAAAAATCTCGTCCTCGAGATTTACTGGAATAAATGAGGGTATTTTCTCTTCATTTCTGATACTAACTCCCAAGTGTATTCTGGTCCTTTCTTTGAATCCCATTTGACTTTGACTAGCACTAGTCGTTTGTGTTGGAGAAACTTGATTTTCTTGTCTTCTATTTGCAGTGGTTTCTCTACAAATTTCAGCTTTTCATTTACCTCTATATCTTGAAGAGGTACTACCAGGGATTCGTCTGATAAACATTTCTTGAGATTGGATACATGAAATACATCATGTATTCCAGCTAACTCTTCTGGTAGTTGTAACCGATAAGCAACTGGTCCTATACATCGGATTACTGGAAATGGTCCTACGTATCTTGGACTTAGTTTTCCTTTCTTACCGAATCGTACTACTCCTTTCCAAGGAGAGACTTTCAAAAGTACTTTGTCTCCTATCTGGAATTCTAGTGGCTTGCGGCGATTGTCTGCATAGCTTTTCTGGCGATCTCGAGCCGTCTTCAGTCTTTCCTTGATTCGAGTTATCTTGTCTGTGGTTTCTTGTACAATCTCTGGACCTGATAATTGACTTTCTCCTGTTTCCGCCCAACAAACTGGAGTTCTGCACTTGCGTCCATACAATGCTTCGAATGGAGCAGCTTCGATGCTTGAGTGATAACTATTATTATAGTAGAATTCAATTAAGGGTAAATGGTTATCCCAATTACCACCAAAATCAATTACACATGCTCGGAGCATGTTTTCTAGAGTTTGGATCATCCTTTCACTTTGCCCGTCTGTTTGTGGATGATATGCAGTACTAAGGTTTAGTCGAGTTCCCATTGCTTCTTGGAAGCTTTTCCAAAAATGGGAAGTGAACCGACTATCTCTATCTGATACAATTGAGAGTGGAACTCCATGTAAAGATACGACCTTATCTACATACAACTTTGCCAATCTTTCCATGCTAAAGGTTTCTTTCATAGGTAGAAAGTGAGCAGATTTGGTTAATCGATCCACAATTACCCAAATCGCATCATTACCTTTTCTGGTTTTGGGTAACTTAGTAACAAAATCCATTGTTATAAGTTCCCACTTCCATACTGGTATCTCTAATTGTTGTAGTAGACCTGAAGGTTTCTGATGTTCTGCCTTAACTTGTGAACAAGTAAGACATTTAGAAACATATCTAGCTATATCCTTCTTCATTCCTATCCACCAGAAATTCTTTCTTAAATCTTGGTACATCTTATTGTTTCCTGGGTGTATAGTATACCTAGATTTATGAGCTTCCTCTAAAATCTTAGATCTTAAATTTCCCTGTCTAGGTACCCATATTCTGCTTTTGTGGAATTTCTGTTAGTGCACTACATCTGTTGATTCCGTCTAGGTGTCTAGGATCAGGTCTTACGTCGTATTGTATAACATAGGGCACGAAATACGAGAAGACAGGAGTTTGTATAGGTGTTATATGCTAGGACCGCTCATATGGACATAGGGTGTTAGGACCGCTTATTTGTCAGGTATGGATCGCTTATATGGACTTACCTGGTCTGCTCATATGAACATGTGACAGATGAGCGGACCCAGTGGCCTATATATAGTTGTTGTTTGGGCGATCCACATAACGTGCATGTGAAATTCCACGCCGAAGCTCTGCCGGTGTGACGATCGAGCTGTAAAACGTTTGATATCAATAAAACAAGCAGTTAGAAAGGAGAACAAGCTACTTCTACTTGTATTTCTTATTATTCCGCATCTGAAACGCAAGAGATAACCTCTAAACGACTCGTTCGGGTCAGCATACAATCCTACAAGTGGTATCAGAGCTTGGGAGGAGGTTTTCTGCAGATTGTAGCTGTTTTTCACTGTTTCTTCTCACTTCTACACCTTCTTTTACTGTTTCGGGAAGATTTCACGGTCAGAATTCGGTCAATTTTTCACAGATTATGCGCAATAGTATCGAGATAAACCCTGGAAAGTTTGAAGCAAAAACTCGAAGTTTTAACAGATCAAAACATGTTCGATATGTGGATCGCTCGAAGTGACGTCATCGTGAACCGCTCTTAGGTCACGTTTTGGATCGCTTATTCGTACAATTTTTGTTCTGGTTCGCTCCAAATTTGCATTTGGACCACTCATTTGGTTTTTATCTGGTCCGCTCGAAAGGACATTGTTGCTGGACCGCTCCAAAGTACGGTTTATTCTTGTGAACATCTGGTTCGCTTATTTGTTCAGTATTGGATCGCTCTTTTGTCATCTACCTTGAAAATCGTGCTAAGTCAACATGGATTCCGAGTTTTACAACGCTTTTGCTACATCGACTACTCCAGCTGCAATTGCTCAAGCAATGAATTTGGAAAATGAGACGGGAACAACTCAAAAGCCCCCTAGATTGATGAGCATTGAGGAGTATTATGGGTGGAAGGATCGGTTTGAAAACTGGGTTCAAGCAAACCATCTTAGATCGTGGGAGTGCATATTGAAAAAGTACACATTGCCTCGAACAGATTTGCAAGTTGTTAAAGAGATATCTGAATTTACCGATCAAGAAAGAGCAATGTATAGAGCCGAGAAAATGATGATCAGTTTGTTGCAGCAGGCGATAAAGGAAGATATATTCATCTTGTTACAGCACGACAAAACTGCTAAATCGATATGGGATGCTCTTAAGGTTAAATTCGAGAGAAGTGAAAACATGATCAAGAGCAAGAAAGCACTGTTAAAGAAAGAATTCGATCTGTTTAGTAGTTTGCCAGGAGAGGATACTAAAAAGCTAATCGAGAGATACTGTCATTTGGTGCGATCGTTATCGATGTTGGGAGTTGAAAAAGGTCGTGAAGAATGGGTGGATAAATTGGCTGAGGCGTTACCTCAGAAAGAGTGGGGAACATATTTGATGATTTTAAAGAATACTGGTGTGTATGACGGGCTGACTATTTCACAGTTCATTGAGAAAATAGAGAGTTAGGATCTTGAGCAGCAAAAGATTGCTAGAATGAATAGTCCGAGTGGTCAACAGGATGTTAAGATGTACTACCGGGGTAGTGTTCCAGTTACTGAATCTGAAAGAAGTCCGAAGATACAAACTGCATTCAGTGCTGGTGATTCATCTGAAAAAGCTGATCAGGGTTCGAACAAGAGTAGCAGCGGGTTTTCATCGTTTCCAAGTGTGAATCCAAAAGAGACTAACACGAGTTTTCAGTCTCAGAGTACAAAAACAGGAAACGGATATGTGATTCAGTGCAATATAGCTCTTAACCTTCCAGAAGGACAAAGTTTCTCTGAAGACACTGCAAAAGACCACATGGCACTTTTGGGTTCAGTTTTGTTATCCTATGAAGGTCTTGTTGCTGGTCGGATCGGAAATCCTATGCTCACCAAAGAGGATTACGATCAAATAGATGCCGAGGAAATGGAACTAATGGATATCAAATGGTGTCTTGCAAGTGTTCTTCGTCGAGCTGAGAAATTCAAAACCACTACCGGGAGAAATGACTTTCTTGATGCACATGTCTCTACTTTTGGTTTTGATAAATCTAAAGTTACTTGTTTTCGATGCAGGGAGAAAGGCCATTTCAAACGGGAGTGCAAAGGAAGAGAAGCTAGCGGAGCACAAAATCCATTTGGGAAAGATGATTACTATCGCAAAGCTATCTATCAGCAAGTTGGTCAATCCCAAGAACCTCAGACAGCTCATGGGAGAAAGATTGAAGATCCCAAGAGAGCATGTTTGGTAGATTTCAGCTGGAGTGATTACATATCATCTGAAGCCACAGCAGCACGCATTATCGATCAAGACGATGAGAAACTACCAGAAGGTTTCAGTTGGGATATGTTTGTGGATAAAAAGGGAGAGTTTAAAGCCTTCATTGCCAAGATTGTCCGAGAGCCAGATTTGTTTGCTACTTGGATGAAATTAATTGGAGAGACTGTGAAAAGTGAAGATGAAAAGTCTGTGTCATCTGATGAAAGTTCAGACAGTACTGATAAACTTTCAGAACATTCTGGGGATGTTTCAGAAAGTTCAGATGAAGGTTTACAGGGCTCAGATGAAGATATACAGAGTTTTGATGAAAATGTACAAAATGAAAATGTTCCAGAAAAGAATGTTGTTTTTGATAAAACACCGACTGATTCTGATGTATCTGATGGTGATTCTGATAAGTCTGTAAAATTTGATCAATCACCAGATCACAGTAGCAGTGATGATGAGGAAGAAAAACATATAAATATTGCAAAAATTCATCTATCTCCTGAAAGTTTTCATTTCTATTTTGCAGAAAGAATGGAGAAACTGAAGGAGAAACGAGCTGCTAAAGAACAACAAGCTGAATCTGAATGTGATATTCAAAACGCTGAGAATGTTGCTGAAAAGATTACTGAGGTTGTGAAAGAGGAAGAAAAGGTGATTGAAGTTGAAAAAGTGGTTGAAGTTTTTAAAACAATCGAAGTTGAGAAGATTGTCGAAGTTGTCAAGCCGTGTGGGAAATGCTTGGAAGCTTGCAAGGATTGTGCAGCTAAAGACGACATCATAGCTGAGTATGAGAAGAAGAAGAAGGAGCAGTTACTGTTCAACCTCAACTATGTGAAAGAATCTTACGATGTTTTGAATAAAACAGTAACTGGTCTTCAAAAGACAAACTCAGAGAGAGAACAAACACTGACGATGTTGAATGCAGTTTTAATGACAAAACAAAAAGCAATAAACTTCTACATCGAAGAGAGTGCTAAGTGGAAGCAAGAGTTGGAGATAGAAAAAATAGAGAATGAGAGAATTAGACGCTTATTGCAAAGTTATTCTAGTTCTGATTATCTCATTGACCGTATTTACCCAACTGTTGCAGGTATGGAAGCTTTGAAAGATGAGAAGCTAAAAGACAAGAAAGACTATGGTAAGAAATCGACTGTTAGTTACAACAAATGTCCGCCTCCGATTTGGGATGGTTATTCACCTAGGAGACCAAATGAGGAGCAATTGGAAAAAGCAGTCAATATAAAGCTTAAAACCGACACAACTGACGTTTTACCAAATAACATAGATATCACGTATACCTCGTCCGATACTGATCATGAGTCTGTTCTAATAAAAAAGGTGGTCGATCAGGTGTTGGATACTGATGAGGAGTCTGAGTTGAAATCTGGGTCTGGAAAGTCAAAGTCATCAGTCAACAGTCAAAATTCGTCGGAAAAACGGTCTTATAGTAAAGAATTTTTATTATCAAAGGCAGATTTGAATGATGAAACATTCGAAGTTGTGTATACTTTGAATGGTTCGGACAAATTATATTACAATAAGAAGTTCCCAATAATGAGTATTAAAATGGAACTAATAAACAAAACTTTCAAACTTATAGAGGTGAATATTCCAGAATTAAAAGTTTTGAAAAGTTTTGAAAAATCTAAAAAATATACTTCTAGAGTTCAGCAACGTTTAAACAAGAAAAAAGGTTACAACTCTGGTCCTGGTTTTCCAAAGAAACCTAGTCAGAATCGTAGCTACAAAAAGAAAGGTCTTGGTTTTATTCCACCAGAAAATGATAAAAATATGAAAAATTCTAAAATAAAATCTGAATTTGTGTCAGGTGGAAGTGCTGAGGAGCAACAGCAGAAACCGTTCTGGAGACAGTCTAATAAAGAGTTTCTTGCTGAGAGAAAGAAGAATGGAGCTGATATATGTTATCTAAGAGAGACTAGAACCTGTTATAGATGCAATGAAGCTGGTCACATTGCATGGAATTGTTCAAAAAGTGTTCAATTAATACAGGGAGTTTCTCAGAAGTTGAAAGAGAAAGTTGTTGATGTTGACACACCAACCAATGGATCTAAAATTTTTGAAAATTCAAAATTTGAGGTTGGCGAGTGTTCGAAAAAGAATTTTTACAAAAAGAAAGGAAAAGACAATCAGGTGTGGGTTGCGAAGAAAGGTGAAGAGAATGCCGGTGATGAATCTGGTTCCACAAAGCCAGAAGAGCCACAGGTTGAGAAGAAGATCTCAGTGAATGATGAGAAATTTCCATCATTGAAGTTTGAGGAAGTAAAGAAGAAAGTGGGAAAAACTGAGATTTCTAATCAGTTTTATAAAGAAAAGGATGAATTTGATGTCGAGAAAACCTTCAACGGGAATGTTAAAAAGATTTTTGGGAAAATGTTGAGTGGGAAAGCTAAGGGGGTAAAAGATTTTTATGCAACTAAAAAGGCAACATACAACCCTAGAGCTCAGGAACTAAAAGCCATCAAGTCTGAAAAGACTTGGTTGGAAGTTTGTTTTCCATAATAGTCTAAGGACTACGCCGGAGATCCCAAGTTTATATCGTGGATCAGGAATCGGCATATTTCTAGTGTTTGAAAAGTTTGTTTGAAAGATTTTGAATAGTGTTTGAATGTTTTGCAGGTTGAAGGACTACGCCGGAGCTTCCAAGTTGGTAATTGCGAAGCAGGAATCGGCATCCTGATTGATAAAATGATGATGTAGACGTAACATTCCTACAAGTGGTAATCTTGATCCCATAAGTGGTATTTGTGGTTAAATTTTGAGATGTTTGTATACTCTGAAGAGGTTACATTTACAAGTGGTACAGAAGGTTCTTAAATGAAAATGATAAATCAGGGACATTAAATTGTACTTGATTTACTATCTATGGCAAAAGATAGACAAGATGATGAACCACATCCCCGTTTTTAAAAAGATAGACCTACAAGTGGTTGTTATCAACACAAATTTATTTTCCGGAAAAGTCATTTTGATTAAAACAAACTTAAGTGTTTTGAAATCTAAATGAGAAAATGGTTTGTGATAGGGGGAGTTCAGATTGTTTATGCCTAGTGAATGGCGATTTGATGTGATTCAGTGTCAGTTGTCAAGTTTCTGTACAGTTTGTTTTACTTTTCATGTTTACATTGGGTCAGAGTCTTTTTATTTTCAAATTTCCTTTGAAATGTGTTTGCATTTTAGGGGGAGTAGGGAAATTTCAGAAAATCCAAAAACATTTGAAAATTTGAAAAAGCCAAAAACATGATAAAATTCAAAAATGAGTTTTGTTGCGGAAAAAGAGGAAATGATAGTACATCAGTGGACTATCACGGCACGCTAAAGAATTGAAAAGTTTAAAAAGTGTTAAACAATCTTACTGCAGATGTGTCAGTAGATTTTCGCACATTTAGTAAATTGAAACGAGATATAAACCTAAATCAAACTTGCTTGATTCGTGGGTAACTATTCTTGAATATATGGGTAACCCCCGAAATCTTGTTTGAAAGGTCCCATATTCTGAGATGATAGGTCTTTATACTCAGTGATATCTGGGGTATTATCCCGGGACTTCCGCTGAATGGAAGTTCTGACCTAGTCCCCGGATAATACTTTCTGCTAAAGCTTTGAAACATAAGCTTCGCCCTCAGCATGCTGATGAAACAATAAAATTGATAGTCGCTGCTGTTGAAATGCAAAAGATCCTCTAAAGGGGACCCACCAAAAGTCGAGCCGTCATCTCTCTGCTGAACGGAAGTTCTGACCTGAGCTCTCACGGTTTCGCACCTAACCCCTTTACAGATATCAGCTGTGGTATACTCACCTGTAAGACTGAATATTTGGGATCTGGATACAGGAGTATATTCAAGTGGAGTGATACACAATTAAGTTTAAGTCTCTAAAACATTAATATCGTATCTCGAATCGATTGAAATTTGTGTTGAGAATTTAAGAGGACAAACATACTGATAATCTAGGTAAATTGTTTAAAGCTTAAAATGAAATCAAGCTTAACGGTGTTGGTGATTTGTCTCATAAACTGATATGATCCTCTTGCACAAACTCACAAAAATATTGATTGTAAATATCACATTTCTATATGTTTGTATTTTCAAGTGGTGTTAGATAATATCTCTCAGGAAATCCAAAAAGATTTTTTTTGTGTGTTAGCTTAAATCTTGAAAAAGTCAAAAAGATTTTCGACAACTGATGTTGAAAAACTGATTTTCAAAATTCCGAGTGCTAAACATGATGAACAACATTTGAGGGGGAGTGTTTGTGTAAATCTAACTGTTTTTTTCGTTAATTCTAACCTTCTTCAAGTGGTTCATCATAGATTGTTGAGAGAGAGTCATGTGTTGGTGCACAGGTTTTGATATGTGATGAAACTAGAAAATTTATTTCTGGGTTAAGATTGTGCAGGTAACCAGGTTTCTATTTTTAAAGATTTCTGTTGAAAGAGAGCCTAGTTTCAATCCTGGAAATCAATTCTGAAATAATGAGTAGAGACAGATTCTGATCCTGAAGATCACATTGATTGTTGATGCTAATGAATTTATGGAATCAAGAGATCTGATCAAGAGAATTAAAGTGTTTTTAGAGCCAGGTTATTCAATTCTGAAAGCCTGTGAAGATCAGACAACGATCCTGAAGATGTTACTGAAGAACAAAAGAATGCCAGTAAATCGAGAGGGGGAGTCTGATGATTGAAAGTAGAGAAAAGCCCAGAGACTGATCTAGGCTGCAGATGTGAAGACACAGTTTTACAGTCAAGGTGTGTTGGCGACTCCATCAACATCTGAGGGGGAGTCTGTTAGTGCACTACATCTGTTGATTCCGTCTAGGTGTCTAGGATCAGGTCTTACGTCGTATTGTATAACATAGGGCACGAAATACGAGAAGACAGGAGTTTGTATAGGTGTTATATGCTAGGACCGCTCATATGGACATAGGGTGTTAGGACCGCTTATTTGTCAGGTATGGATCGCTTATATGGACTTACCTGGTCCGCTCATATGAACATGTGACAGATGAGCGGACCCAGTGGCCTATATATAGTTGTTGTTAGGGCGATCCACATAACGTGCATGTGAAATTCCACGCCGAAGCTCTGCCGGTGTGACGATCGAGTTGTAAAACGTTTGATATCAATAAAACAAGCAGTTAGAAAGGAGAACAAGCTACTTCTACTTGTATTTCTTATTATTCCGCATCTGAAACGCAAGAGATAACCTCTGAACGACTCGTTCGGGTCAGCATACGATCCTACAATTTCCAAATTCCATCATTTCCTTGTTCCAATTCTTTTATGTAACCTTTCATTCCTTCACCATCATCTTTGATTGTTGTTTCCTGAATTTCCTTCAATTGTTCCATTAAATCTACTTGTAGATTTATTCTAAGAGCACGGACTCGCTTTTGCTTCTCATGATACTTACGACTTAAGGCATCTGCGACTATGTTTGCCTTTCCTTCGTGATATTGAATATCTCAGTCGTAATCACTTAGGATTTCCATCCATCTTCTTTGCCTCATATTTAACTCTTTTTGCCCAAATATATACCTTAAACTTTTATGATCTGTATAAACAGTAAACTTACTTCCATACAGATAATGTCTCCATATCTTAAGGGCAAAAATTAAAGCTCCTAATTCTAAGTCATGAGTTGTATAATTTTCTTCGTGCTTTTTCAATTGTCTTGAAGCATATGTAATCACCTTTTTGCGTTGCATAAGCACACATCCATATCCTAGTTTTGAAGCATCACAATATACTTCAAAATCTTCAGTTCCTTCTGGTAAGGCTAAGATTGGAGCATTTGTTAATTTCTGCTTCAAGATTCTAAAGGCTTCTTCTTGTTTAGGTCCCCATTCAAACTTAATGGCTTTACAGGTTAGCTTAGTTAATGGTACAGCTATCTTGGAAAAATCCTTAATAAACCGTCTATAATACCCAGTTAAACCTATAAAACTTCTAATTTCCATTGCGGTTTGCGGAACCTTCCAATTGGTAATTGCTTCTATCTTAGCAGGATCTACGTGAATACCTTCATGATTCACCATGTGTCCTAAGAATTGCACTTCTTGTAGCCAAAATTCACACTTCGAGAATTTGGCGTACAACTTTTCTTTTCTTAACAATGTTAAGAGTGCATGCAAGTGCTGACAATGTTCGTCCTGACTTTTTGAATAAATAAGTATATCGTCTATGAAAATAACTACAAATTTATCCAAATATGGTTTACAGATCCTTTTCATCATGTCCATGAATGCTGCAGGTGCATTAGTTAATCCGAAGGGCATGACTGTAAACTCATAATGTCCATACCTAGTTCTAAAAGCAGTTTTAGGTATGTCTTCTTCTTGAACTTTTAATTGATGATATCCGAAGCGCAAGTCTATTTTAGAAAAGTACCTAGCGCCTTGCAATTGATCGAAAAGATCATCAATCCTAGGTAATGGGTATCGATTCTTAATTGTAACCTTATTTAGCTCTCTATAATCGATACACATTCTCATTGATCCATCTTTCTTTTTCACAAACAACACTGGAGCTCCCCAAGGGGATGAGCTAGGTTGTATGAATCCTTTACTTAATAATTCATCTAATTGCTTTTTTAGTTCTAACATTTCGGTAGGAGCTAACCGATAAGGTGCCTTGTCTATCGGTGTAGTTCCTGGAATTAGATGAATCCTAAATTCTACTTCCCGATCTGGTGGTAATCCAGGTAAATCTTCTGGGAATATATCTGGGTATTCTGAGACTACAGGAATTTCCTTAAGTTCTTTACCCTTAGTACTAATGATTACTGAAATCATATATACTATTCCTTGTTTTCGTTCATAATTAGCAACTTTCATTACTGATATGAACTTCATGGGTTTACGCGGTTTATCTCCTGTAATCATGATTACTTCTCCAGTAGGTGATTGAATTTCTATAGAGTTTTTATCACAAATGATTTGAGCATGGTTGGCTATTAACCAATCCATTCCTAACACAACATCAAATTCAGCTAATTTCATAGGTAATAGGTTTGCAGCAAATTTATGACCTGAAAGTTCTATTTCTACTTTTTGCAAAACCTGATTGATTTTTACTGAATTCCTATTTGCGGTTTCGACTGTAAAAATCTGCCTAATGTATGTTAATGGTAACTTAAGAGCTTGGCAGAATAAAGTATTTATAAAACTTTGATTTGCACCCGAGTCAAATAATACTTTTGCGTATACGTTGTGAACTAGGAATGTACCAGCTATCACATCTGGAATGAGCTCTGCTTCTTGAGTGGTTAGCTGGAATGCTCTGACATTCTTCTTAGTAACTCCTTCGGTCGCCTTGGGTTTGTTGTCTACTGGTTTGACTAATTTAGGACATTCTGTTTTGAAATGTCCGGCTTCTCCACAATTGTAACAAATTATGGATTTCTTTCTGCAGTTTTCTTCACGATGTCCTATAGTTTTGCAAAAATTGCAAGTTATATTACATCTTCAGAAATGTTTCTTTTTGCAAGTCTTGCAGAATGGCAGAGTTGAAGATTGCCCTGCTCCTCTTCTCTTGAAATTACTACTATTACCCACCCGAAATCCTTGGGTAATTTTCTGAGCTAGTTCCTTTTACCTGTCTTCATCTCTTGTGCGTACCAGTTCATCAGTTAGGGTGTTAGCTAATTCTACTGCATCGTCAATAGTGCGAGGTCTCGCAGCTTTAACGATATTGCGAATTTCGCTAATTAATCCCCACATATAGCGAGAAATGAGTACCGGTTCTGGCGAAGCCAATGTTGGTACCACTCTAGCATATTCAAAGAATGTCGAAGTATAACCGCGACAATCTACACCTATCATCCGGTGATTTAGGAACTTATTTGCCATTTGTTCCTTTTCATACTCAGGACAGAATTTTCTTTCTACAAGATTCTTAAATTCTTCCCAAGTCATAGCATAAGCCCTATTTCTTCCTTTAGCTTGTAACACAGTGTTCCACCATTCAAGTGCTCCTTCCTTAAAAAGATTTGATGCGTACATGACCTGATCATCTTTGGCACACTTACTTATTGCAATTACTGCTTCGGTTTTCTCTAACCAACGCAGTGATGCAGTTGCCCCTTCATAGCCTGCAAATTCAGTGGGTTTACAAGCAAGGAATTCTTTGAAAGTGCAACCAGGTGTTGCAGCTTTCAGTTTCTTAGGGAGCGGCGTGTGCTGGGATTCATTATCATGATTAACATGATTATTGCCCACGTTTACACTATTACTGAAGTTATCTTCAGAAATACGTTTACTAGGAACGATATGTTGCGGTTCGATCAGATTTTTCACAGCAGCAACGATTGTTGGAATAGCATTGGCTATCCCTTGAGCAACAATATTTTCAATATCTTGCCTAGTCATATATTGATCCCCTGGATGTTGCTCCGACTGATTAACCTCATTTACCGGTTCATTACCAATGTTTGCCATCTGATAATATATATATAATTTTTTATTAGTATCTGATAAATAGCAATTATATAAAAACAATCAGATAATTTACAATACACGTATAGTCAAAACTATTGATTTCTCGATTCTATTTTATATCTGTTATAGTATGCATCACTACACACTAATATCTTACAAAGTTTTATTCATAGTTATTTACAGACTGATTTCACTATTACTTTTACTACATAACCACACTTTTACCATCCTACTATCTTTCGTCACTTGTCGTTCTAGAAACGAAGTTCCCTTTCATCATACTTCCAGGCAATTTGTCCCCCTATCTCCCTGATTCTATATCCTGCATCCATCAATTCTTCACCAAAATGGCGAAGTTCAGCCATATTTTCGTTACTCATTGGTGGATTAGGTAGGGGTTCTGGATCGAATTGTGGAAGAAAGGAATAAGGATCGTTGACAATATTTTGAAATTGCAAATCATTCGTCCACCATTCGTCCATTCCTACAGGTTGGGAGTGAATTATTGGTTCTGGGATTGCTGGTTCAAAATTTATAGGGAGTTGATTTTCAATAGGATAGGTAAAAACATTAGTATTGACAGGCTGAATAGTCTCACAGCTTGCCAATAGAAAATCTATTTCCTCCTGAAAAGTTATTCCCTGGTTTTGGTTGGAGCTCTCTCCAATTTCCATCTGAGTTGGTCTAGAACCTTGTCCAACTTCCATTTCTATTTCTTTAGAATATTCCTTAAACTGCATTCCCATTTGCCTAGAATCTTCCTTGACTTCAGTTTCCATCTCCTGCTGTTTACAACTTTCCTTGGATACAGTTTCTTTTCCTTTTTCTAAAGGATTGTTTATTTTAGGAAGTTTTGTAGCTGGCTTTTTCCTACGTATGCGACTCCCCCATACGCAATTCTTTCTTTTCTTTCGTTTTGGCTTTGTCAAAGGTGGAGCATTGAATTCTACAGGTTGTTCCACATCAGGAAAGTATCCAGTAATTTCTTTGGAAACTTCTATATTCACCGGGTAAAGATTGAGTTTCTGAAAGGCTTCAGATATCTCACTCATGCTGATGTAGCATATATGCAATGCATCAAATACTAAGTTAAAATCTTATTCATAAATAATCTTTAAAATTTATTGCATACTGCGTACTAATTTATTACAAAGATAACTGGGAAACACACTAAGGTTTATTTATTTATTGCATAAGGTTTCTAATAAGGTGCTAAAATTTGAGTTAAAATATTAAAGATTTGCATTTTCTGCTACTGTGGCTAGCATATACAAATTTGCCCATTTCTCATCTAGCTTGTCTTCCCAAGGTGATTTATTGATTAATTCCTGGGTTTCCTTTTTAATCTTTTTTTCTTGGATTTGCTCTTTACTTTTCTTAATAATCATACTCCTTTTTCTAGGAGAAAGTGGTTTCTTATATTGTGCTTTTCGCACAAATATTCCTTCTTCAGGAATTGCAGTGAGTTTTGAAGATTTGGTTTGGGATGAACTTCCCTTTTCGTTGACTGACCTATCTAATTTAAGATAGATATTTGACAGCTTTTGCTTACCCATACTGTAACTAACAAATAGTCAGTTTAATAAAACACAGAATCACATAATAGTAATCAGGAAAAATTAAGTATTTCTAAATACTTAATTAGCTTAACTCAGTGGCTCTGATACCACCTTATTTCTGTCACGGCCCCGACCCGGTTTGACCCGTTTCAGGAGCCGCGGGACAGAAATCCCGTGATATCTATTTAATTGATTTTAGCAGCGGAAGTTTATCATCAGGATCTTTTTAAAGCTAAAAACTTTTCCTGATTATTTTATTTCACACTCGGGATATAAACTCGGTAATTAACAATAACATGATT
The DNA here is from genome assembly GCF_002127325.2 of Helianthus annuus. NCBI lineage: Eukaryota > Viridiplantae > Streptophyta > Magnoliopsida > Asterales > Asteraceae > Helianthus > Helianthus annuus. The sequence continues at coordinate 11,868,902 of NC_035439.2, forward strand.
TCACTGAGAAATCTTTATTTTTACAAAACATATTTCTTTATTTTATAATGAGCCACTTTCTTAAGCTTGAAATGCTCCCCAGCACTTTTCCTGAATTACAATAGATCACCTGAAACATGTTTGAAAAAGGTTTTGTCAGCGGGAAATACTGAGTGAATCATTCTATTTATTTAAATGACTCGTTTATTATAATTTACAGTATTAAGAGAGATTACAATGTTTCTGATATCTACTAACTACCCAGAGTATTTGTCACTCGACCGGATCTGTGACTATGGTCATATCACTATTGGCTGCCCCAATAGTGACGAATATCACAAATTTTAGGTTCGCCCACCTAAAGTGATAAAACAGCAGTGATGTATACAAAACCCCACATACTGGCTGTAACTTGGTGATTACATAAACTTAATAACTGTAATTATAACTTTTGAAAACATGCTTTTGAAAATAATTTGATAAAAAGAGAATGACTCACATTGTAGATTTAACACGGACAGAATATGGATTAGCCTTGTTAACCTAATTTAAATAACAATGCACACAAAACCGGGTTAGTAATCAATACAGCATTTACGATAACTCACGAGATCAAATTCTCACAATGAACGACAAAGTGCGATACTAAACATCCATCGAATTAACGACGAACGACAAAGTATAACCCTAATGTGGGTGGCACTTAAACATCCATTGGATATATTGATCGGTCGGAAAATGAATCGTAATAGCGATCGAGTTATTACCCTGTTTTGTGGCAGCACTTCGGGAATTAGTGTGTGGTGTGGACTGTTGTTGCTATAACTCGACGTACACAAGGAATTTTTACGTCGTTTCAAAGACAGAAAGCAAGTGCCAATGTCTGCTATTTACACTGATTTTTGGACACGCTTATGGACCGTATTCCATTTCCCTTACGGTCCGTAAGGGAAGCAGTCTATTTATAGGGTAGCCAGGTTCGGGACTAGCTATGCTGACTTGACAGAAATTTTGAATTTATAATTTGACAACGAGTTTTGTTGATAATCGTTAGCTAGGTTTTACCCCCCCCCCCCACGGAGTTTTAGGGGCCCTGATCCTGATTCCAATTGTTCTGGAAATTTTAGGGTTAATTCAGAATCACTTGGGTTTCTTAATTAGGGTTTCCTATTGGACAATTAAAGTAATAATTAGGACTTTTTGATGAGAGTTGTTACAGTAACGCTAGGCTTGGGCGAAGGGTATGGAAGTGGACATATAAAGTGGCGAAAATGGTTAAAACTCGGTAGTAGCGTTTAACTAGCAACAAAAATATACAACTATACATACAAATGCCTTAAAAGGCGACTATTGCGGAATCGAGCTTCTCAACGGAATTTTAACATTTAAGCTTTCAAAATTGCTCGATTTTTATCAACTTCACCCTATTTTAGGGTGTTTTGTTTTCTGTTTTTTTTTTTTTTTGCAAACTACTAATTATACAAAAAACTGAAACAAACGCTAGTTAAACGATTATTTTGTCCGAGTTTCAACACTAAAAAGGTTTAAAACATACAAAGGCTAAATTTGGCTAAGTGGGCGATATTGTGGGTAAACAAAGGTAAACGGGAAGGCTCGACATGGTTAATCCTAAAGGGTAATATAAGGTGAACGGGAAGCACAACACAAAGAACAAGGTTTACAACAAAGGGGTAATCTAGGTGCCTCTATCACTTTTACACAAATCCACAAGTTCATGGTCTTAACAAGCATACTAGTGACAAGTTCTAAATTACACATAACATCCGGCTCACTCCTATATCCGAAATGAACAAATATATAACAATAGGCTCAAATATGCTCACGTAACGGATGGAATGGGTAAAAGTGTGAAAACTATCATGTAAGTCTTTCTTTGTTTGTCACGCTTTCCGGTTTCCTTTTTCAAAAATATTTTGCTTGTCGAGTTTTTTATAAAGTCTGAAGCTTTCTAAAACACAACCAACCGGTTTATTTACTAAAATATATACAAAATACAAGTATTTTTGAATGATTTTTCTGATTTTCTGATTTTTTTTTTGTTGTATATATGAGGACAAACAAAGTTAACAAAGTTAACCCCCTCCCCACACTTGAACTTCGCATTGTCCCCAATGCGAGACCCGAAATATAGAGAAAAGGATAACAATACTCCCCTCAAGATGATGTTGATGCAACGAGACTTCCGAAGCTGTATCTGCCACGTGCTCCAGTCCAAGATCCAATAGCCCAAAACCTGCAAGTATGTCACATGTGCACCAAAATAGAACAGAAACAGAAAAATCACAAATCAACCATAATATACATAAATATAAAAACTAACAATCCCAACAAAGACATAACATAAAAACTAAAGTACAGAGTCTGAAAAATAAAGCATACATAACCGGGGTGTTTTGAAATAACAGTAAAAAATAAACACCCAAAACAAAGTACTGAAATACTAAAAATAACCACCAACTATCACTCCACCGCTCCTAAGCGTCATCACCATCATCGTCTCTAGTAAAGGACGGACCCGCATCGCCATAACCAGGGGGGTTCCACGGTGGGAACTGTGGAGGGTGCTGAAAGTAGTCGGGGTATGTATGATGCATCTCCCCGAACAAGTATGAAATCCGGCACTCAATCCCTGGTATAAGCTCTCCTGGCTATGTCTAAGCTGGTCCTAAGCGACCCTGAGCTGATCCTGACTGGCCCGAATCTCGTCCTGGCTCAATCTAATCTGGTAAATGTACGTACCATGCTGCTCCTGCGTAACACGCATCTGCTGGAACTGCTGGTAAAACCCTGGCCAATCCTGATGCTGGTGGTACTCATGGTGCTGCGGTTCATGTGGCGGTGTCTGGTGTGGTGGTGTGTGCGGTCCGTGCTTCTGAACTGCGTGCTGCTCCTGCATTTCTACATCCTCTTCGTCTGATGGAAGTGGGGGTAACGGGTCCCAGACCTCGTTATTCAGCCCCCTCAACCTATCCCCCCTATCTAACTCTACAATCACCCCCATGGCCTTTAGTGACCTAATGTCGACATGAACCCCCTCGGTTATCAGAGTGAGACCTTGAAGCACCTCCTCAGTCATATAGCGTTCGTTGTACGCTATTTCGGTCACATGCTGACCGCCATGTATCTGACTGCTCAGAGTCTGCCCCGAGCACTTGACAAAGTATTCAGCCATTCGCCCGGCCAGGTTGATAGGTGATTTCTCCACCAACGCATATAGAAAGATCAAATCTGGTGTTGGATAGTTTCCAAGACTGTCCATGCGACCGCATATCGTATGGCTAAAAACATGGTGCATCACTCGCACCAAAGGGTCTTTGAGTCGCGAAACCTTCGACATCCTCGGGTTGTAGGGATCCCCAACGGCATTTGCAGCCCAAAATGTATCCCGTGCTGCATCAGAAGGGAAGGTGAACTGATCTGTGAAGACATTGGGATCATCTATATCTTCCCTAGTATAAATCCCTAGCCTTCTACCCAAACGACCAACCGACCACCTATGCCATCGACCACATAACCTGAAAGCTACCCGCTCCTTGTGGCGGAATTTGGGTCTTCGAGCAACAACCGGCTTTTCGTAGGCATAAGACGCGAAGAACTCTATGGTCAGCTCCAGGTAAACGGGTCGGTTGCAACCGACCAGATTTGTAAGTGGGCGACTCATCATGTTGTCTAGTCGGTCATACTGATTGAGTTCCTGCATGACTTCCCAATCCAACCATCGGGGGACTCCGAACTGCCCCCGCCGTGCCCATAATGCATCACGTTTTGGGATGCACAAAGCCTCTCGCTCATCGTTGGGATCGAATTGAAGGAAAGGATGGTTCATCTGTATGAGAAATATCCTTAGAGAGATGGAAACATGAAAATTTTGAATCAAAAACAGCCGAGCAGCCACTTATGAAGAAGCTGTGAATTCTGATCTGGGCATATGGCACGGTCGTGCGACGAGATGCACGGTCGTGCGTCGCTGATGACATGGACCATGTGCCCAGAGATTTCGGAACTGCACGGCGTGCGACCAATCGGCACCACCGTGCAACACCGAACAACAAGCTGGAATCGTGAATCACCCGGACTGGCACGACCGTTCCATCTGTGGAATGTCCGTGCGACAAGTGACCTGCAGATTTTGAACCCCTGAACATCGAATAGCCTGATTTTATCAAAATCAACAACTTTTTTGTACAAACAGGGGTCGGAAACTTAACCGGGTGTTCACGATAAGTATGATTCAAACAAGGGTTAGGGTTTCGATTTGTTTATGAAGAGAACCCTAATAAATCCCTTGAAGAATCGGAGGAAATCTAACTTAGAAAGCAAGGAAACAAGAAATCTACAATTAGGAACGTACCGTGCGAAGAAGGGTGTGAGATCGTGCGAAAAACCGTGCGATTTGATGAAGTATCGCTCTGGAACGACCTGGTGCTGGTAGGTTTTCGCGAATTGTGAATGGGGGCTGCAGATGAGGGTATTTATAGTGCCAAATGACAAAACTGCCCTCAGCCTGACGCACGGTCGTTCGACCTTTGGCACGGTCGTGCGTCACCGGCGTCGTTCAAGCCCATTCACTGTCCTCGGAGATGCACCGAGGGTGCGATCCAGCGTGCCGGCCCTCGGGAACGCACGGTCGTGCAAATCCTGGCACGGTCATGCATCAGCTGTAGATCAGAATTTTCTGCAGAAGCCATTTCCAGCAACTGTTTTGGTCGTTTTTCACCATTTTTTCAACACGCCAACTGTTATAACAATATTGCAGCACAGAACCTCCGCTCGGCACGTACGAAACTACAACACACTAACGGAAACTACCTAACTAACCTAAATTACGCTAAAACTACAAAAACACAAAAAAGGACAATTTTACTCTTATAGCGCCAAAGACGCTCCTGCTACATTTTTGTCGGCGAGTCAGTAGCGTAGACTCATGCTAAATTTTTGTCGACGAGTCGATAGCAAGACTCCAAGCTAAAACTAGAAAAATAAATCCTAAATGACGATACTACCCCTAAAGCGCAAAATACGCTCTTGCTGCATTTTTGGTCCGCGAGTCAGCAGCGTAGACTCTCTTCTCCCCACACTTATGATGTGTGCGGGGTTTGGAGCTCAATGACCTCCATCACCGACTCTGTCGGCCCGGCAATGTATAACTTCAAGCGATGCCCATTTACTTTGAAAATAACGCTGTCCGCGTTCTCTATTGCAACAGTCCCATACGGAAATACCTCTTTAACTGTGTATGGGCCTGTCCAACGTGAATGAAGCTTTCCGGGAAATAAGCGCAACCGCGAGTTGTAAAGAAGAACAAGATCGCCCGCGTGGAATTCTTTGTGGTCCTTCAAGCATTTACCGTGCAATCTCTTCGTGCGCTCTTTGTACAACACGGAGCTTTCATAAGCGCGTTGTCGCTACTCTTTCAATTCATGAATCTGGAGAAACCGGGCTTCACCTCCGGCTTTTAGGTCCAGATTTGCGGTTTTTAGAGCCCACATCGCTTTATGCTCCAACTCAACCGGTAAATGGCATGCCTTTCCGTACACAAGCCTAAAGGGAGTAGTCCCAATTGGCGTCTTGTAAGCCGTACGGAAAGCCCACAACGCTTCATCAAGTTTATCCGACCAATCCTTGCGGTTTGCACCTACTGACCGCTCAAGGATTCTTTTTAGCCCCCGGTTCGTGACTTCCACCTGCCCGCTTGTCTGTGGATGATAGGGCGTGGATAGACGGTGATGCACACCGTAACGGGACAAAGCTCTCTCGAGCTGAGTATTGCAAAAATGCGTCCCTCTGTCACTGATAAGCGCTTTCGGAGCGCCGAACCGGGCAAATAAGCTTTTCAAAAATCTCACGACCACCCTGGCATCATTGGTGGGTAAGGCCTGTGCCTCCGCCCACTTCGATACATAGTTAACTGCGACCAGGATGTACTTATTACCTCGTGAGGGGGAAATGGTCCCATGAAGTCTATCCCCCAGATATCAAAGACTTCACAAACCTGAATCCAGTTCTGAGGCATTTCGTCACGTGTCGATATATTTGTCGCCCTCTGACAAGCATCGCACGCTCTAACCCAACTCTGCGCATCACGAAATATAGTCGGCCAATAAAACCCGGAATCCAACACCTTCTTGGCGGTAAAGTTGGCTCCATGGTGGCCTTCGGTAGGTCCCTCGTGACAATGGCGCAGAATATCGGTCGCCTCCTTCCCTGAAACACATCTCCTAATCACCTGATCAGCACCTACCCGAAACAAGTAAGGGTCATCCCAAATGTAGTGCTTGACGTCCGAAAAGAATTTCCTCTTTTGCTGGTGAGTCAACCCTTTAATCAGAATCCCGCAAGCAAGGTAGTTCGCAAGGTCAGCGAACCATGGCGACTCATCGCATATCTCAACACTCATCAAAGACTCGGGAGGGAAGTTGTCATTTATGGAATCCCAACGCGTGCCCACGATGTCTCCATGCTCTAACCGAGATAGATGGTCAGCCGCTACATTCAACGCACCCTTTTTATCTTGAATTTCAATATCAAACTCCTGCAGCAACAAGATCCACCTGATCAGACGCGGTTTGGCGTCCTGTTTGCTGAAGAGATATCGGATGGCAGCGTGATCAGTATATACAACGGTTTTCGAAAGCACCAAGTACGATCTAAATTTGTTAAATGCGAAAACGACCGCCAAGAGCTCTTTTTCAGTCGTGGTGTAATGCTCCTGAGCGTCGTGCAGAGTTTTGCTCGCATAGTAGATCGGGTGAAATTGCTTTTCTCTCTTTTGGCCAAGAACGGCCCCTATAGCGTAATCACTCGCGTCGCACATAATCTCAAACGGCAGACTCCAGTCTGGTGCAACTAAAATAGGGGCCTCAATCAACTTTTTCTTGAGAAGGTCAAAGGCTCTCAAGCAATCATCTCCAAATATGAACGGAGCGTCTTTCTCCAACAAACGGGTCATGGGTCTGGCGATTTTTGAAAAATCTTTGATGAATCGCCGATAGAACCCGGCATGACCAAGAAAGCTCCGTATAGCTTTAACAGAGGTGGGGGGCGGAAGTCGTGAAATAATGTCGACTTTAGCTGGATCGACTTCCATGCCCGCGTGAGAAATTTTGTGTCCCAGAACTATGCCCTCCTTCACCATGAAGTGGCATTTTTCCCAGTTCAGGACCAGATTCGTCTCCTCACACCTCTTCAACATCTTTCTCAAATTTTCCAAGCAGTGATCGAAGGAATCCCCAAATACCGAAAAATCATCCATGAAAACCTCCATGGAATCCTCGATCATGTCTTGGAAAATTGCAAACATGCATCTCTGGAAGGTCGCTGGTGCATTACACAACCCGAAAGGCATCCGCCGGTAGGCGAACGTGCCGAAGGGGCAGGTAAAGGTAGTCTTCTCCTGATCCTCAGGAGCGATAGGAATCTGAAAGTACCCAGAGAACCCGTCTAGGAAACAGTAATACAACTTCCCCGACAGATGTTCCAACATCTGATCGATGAATGGAAGCGGGAAGTGATCCTTGCGAGTGGCATCATTGAGTTTGCGGTAGTCAATGCAAACTCACCACCCAGTGATGGTACGGGTAGGAATTAGTTCATTCCTATCATTCGAGACTACAATCATACCACCTTTCTTAGGTACAACCTGCACTGGACTCACCCACACAGAGTCCGAAATAGGATAAATCATGCCGGCATCCAACAACTTAATCACCTCCTTCTTCACCACGTCCTGCATATTTGGATTTAAACGCCTCTGATGCTGTGCACATGGTTTGTACTCGTCTTCCATCAGAATCTTGTGAGTACAAAAAGAAGGATTGATGCCCTTGATATCCATGATTTTCCATGCAATGGCTCTCTTATGAAGTCTCAGAACCTCGAGAAGCTGATTTTTCTCATCCTTTTCCAATGATGCTGAAATTATGACCGGCAAGCGACGCTCCTCGTCAAGAAATGCATACTCGAGATGTGGCGGGAGTTCTTTCAACTCCAAAGGCGTCGGATCTTCAACCGGAGGCTTTGCTTCCTCCTCTTTTACATGGCCAATTTCTAGAAATCTCTCTGGACTCTGGGAACCATCGTCACCAATCTGATAGACTGGCTGCTCGAAATCGTGGCCCTCCTGCGTAATGCCAATCAGGTCCCCACACGACAGACGTGTGTCCGAATCAATCTCGTCAACAGTGCCTTGAAAATGAGAGCACACACATGCATCGACAATGTCGACATAGTAAAGCATGTCATCGTGACTTTGCGGATGCTGCATTGATCTTTTAATATCAAATGTCACGTGCTAGTCATTTACTCGGAGCGTGATTTGGCCAGCTACCACATCAACAATCGTCCTCGCTGTGTTGAGGAATGGGCGTCCAAGTATTAAAGGCACTCTTGAATCTTCGTCCATGTCAAGGATAACAAAATCCATGGGGAAAACAAATTTATCGATTTTTACAAGCATGTTTTCCACAAATCCGCGCGAATACTTTATTGAGCGATCTGCCAACCGAATGCTCATCCTAGTGGGTGACGGCTCACCCAGATCCAGCTTTGTAAAAACCTTATACGGCATAAGGTTGATACTCGCTCCCAAGTCAGCCAATGCATGGCTAACAGACATGTTTCTAATCAAACACGGGAGCGTAAAGCTACCAGGATCTCCCATTTTCGTGGGCAGACAGTTTTGCAGAACGGCGGAACAAGTTTCATTCATCACCACACATGATATATCCTCGAGCTTCTGTTTATTCGAGAGGATATCCTTTAGGAATTTCTCATACTTTGGCATCTGGGCCAAGGCTTCAACAAACGGTATATTAATGTGTAGTTGCTTAAACAACTCAAGGAACTTACCGTATTGCTCTTCGTTCTTCTGTTTCTTCAGCCTGCCTGGATAAGGTACTGGTGGAGTGTAATCTTTGACCGGCTCCTGGACTTGTGCTGTACTTGCTGGGCGTAGCCTGGCTTGCACCTCGTCCGGTGTGTCAGTCGGGACCGCTTCAGTGATCGGTGCTGAGTCCGATATGACGGGTCCGGTAGTTTTTCCACTCCTGGTCATGATCGCATTCACATGCCCGCCGGGGTTTGGTTCTGTATTACCCGGAAGACCACCTGGGGGCCTTTTGGATATCATCTGCGCCAGCTGACCAGCCTGATTCTCGATATTCTGAATCGAGGCTTTCTGACTCCTCATTTCTCCCTCGTTAGCTAGAAAACGATCTTCGCTTTGTTGGTATCGTTTTTTGGAGCTAGAGAGAAGCTGAGCCATCATATCCTCCAGCTTGGAATTAGACTGAGGGGCCTGCTGCTGAGAGCTACTCCCAGTGCCCTGATTCTGGTACGAATATGGACGCTGCTGGTAGGGTTGGTTGTATTGCTGGTACTGCTGACCCTGCTGAGGCGCTGGAGCGCGCTAAGTAAATCCCAAAGGATTCTGATTTCCTGCGTTCGCTCGCCACCCAAAATTTGGGTGATTTCTCCACGGGATTATAGGTGTTACTATACGGGTTGTTCTGCGGCCTCACTTGATTACTCACAAAATCTACTTCCTCGTGGCCCTCATATACGACTCCCTGAAAACATGCCCCAGGCTCGTGTGACACTCCGCACTGGTCACATCCCGAGCCAGCATGCGCAATCATCTGGGACCTGTCGAATCTCGATGCAAGAGCCGAGATTTGTGCAGTAATGGCCGTGTAGTCGTCTACAGCATGAACTCCTGAGCGAGATGATGATGATGATGCCCAACCTCTATCTCCATCTCGACGCGAGCTGGATTTCAACGCAGCTTTTTCTATAATATCATACGCTTCAGTCGGCGTCTTAGTTCCAAGATCGCCTCCCGCTTTCACGTCTAATCGCCCCTGCGTATTATAGCTGAGTCCTTGATAGAACGTCAAAACCAGCTGTCGCTTAGAGAAGCCATGATGTGGCACATCAATCAACAAATCCTTGAATCTCTCCCAAGCCGCATGCAACGACTCACCCTCGTCCTGGCGAAAGGAAACAATTCGGTTCCGTAGCTTGTTCGTTTTCTCAGGTGGAAAATATTTCTGCATAAACTGCTCCGCCAACTGATTCCAGGTCCTGATGTACCCGACAGGAAGTGACATAAGCCAAGCTCTAGCTTTGTCACGTAACGAAAACGGAAACAACCTCAACCGAATCGCATCCTCCGAAACACCTGTAATCCTAAATGTCGAACAGACAGCGAGAAAAGCAGCGATATGCCTCCCAGGATCTTCATGCTCACGTCCGTCAAACTGTACAGAATTTTGCACCATATTAATAATACAAGGTCTAATTTCAAAAGTAGGAGTATCTATAGTAGGCTGAAGGAAACTCGGCTCCAGGCCTGCCCTTCCGGGCTGATTTGTTTCATTCAGCGGTCGGTCGTCGTCCGCCATGACGACTCTCTGCTCGTCCCCTGAGCTTTCGTCTTCAGAGATAATCACCGGCTCGTCGATTGCATTTGCTATGCGTTGTGCAATGACAAGTGACCTTTCGCGCAGCCTCTTACTTCTTCTAAGATTATGCGCTGGTTCGTCAGTAGGCTCAGCAATAGCGGGCGCGGGAGTTGAGGACATCAACCTGCAAACGAAAAACTGACACAATGAATATTTTATTAATATAATAATGCTGTTTTTTTAGCTGAATAGAAACAGAATATGTATAAAAATGGGCTGAAAAATTTATAAAAATCCGAAAATGGGCCGAAATTTTTATAAAAATTAAAGCAATGAATACAATCGAATCGGCTAGTGTAAAAACGATTTTTAAGAGCCGAAAATTCAACGAATAAATGAATAAATAAATCCAGATTAGAACAAATAATTAGAATAAAAATTTACAAGTGTACAAAAGAATCACGAAAATGAATAAATTGAATTAAAAGCAAGAAATATTAACAAATAAATCAACAAATAAATAATCACGAAAATATACACAAATACTAACAAGTATATACACCGATAACACAATGGCTCGGGTCGTTCCTAAAACTCGCCATTCCCCGGCAGCGGCGCCAAAAACTTGGTACATGCGCGACTACACATATTTTTACAATGAAATTACACACGATTTGGTTTTAAATTAATAAAAGTGATTATTACTTTTACATCAAAACACACACGAAAGGGCAAGTGTATCCCGTCATATATGTAGTAAAGTATCGGTAGGAACCAAGTATCGATCCACGGAAATGGGCGGAGAAATAATACTAGACCTTTGCCACTAAATTACCGGTAAAAACATAAGTTGTTTTGGTTTTAACTAAACTAAAGTAAGCATAAATAAATATTTATAAAACATAGTAGATCATATATAAATAGCCTTGCTTAATACACAACCAAAGCATGTCAACTAAGTCAGTTTTGGCACTAGAAGCATTCGGTCAATTTTCTAATTTAAGACAATTAGTATCCCTTTCGGGAATCCTAACATGACAATCATTCAGAAAGTTAAAATGATAAACACACTTTAACCACCTAAAATTGTTCTTTAACGTGCAATTGATTAATGTCTACAAAAATATCCTAAAAATAAGTTAGTCATCCGTTAGGAGTTTTCTAACCTCACTTAATCAAGAAAAGCAACACCGATAAACACAATGCAACCACCGAGACAAGCATAAACTAGACTAAATCACAACCGAGTTCATTTTACAAATCTTACGCATAAATTCACCAAGATAGTAATTTTGGCCGAAACTACTAACTAAGCTAACAAATCATGGCAAGAATTCGTAACAACACCATCTAACCCGTTAGAGTCCTTCCGTGAGGGCAAGCTTTCTTGATTAACAATAATTACATTTTATTAAACCACTAACCATTTCTAGTATCATGGTGCCCACATTTTAATCAAGTTAAACTAGTTAACCACATTAAAAGTTTACTAATACATGATTAATTAAGCTTCATTTTTCAACTATCTTAACTAACCAAGCACCAATCATCCAACACAATTACTTATAATCAAGAAATCAATTTCAATAACAAGGTTGCAAACTAATCATCAAAGATAATCATAGAAAATACTTCAAAATGTCATTACAAACAAAGATTAACTTACTAATGGCTAAAATCAAGCAAGGGATTGTTATGTTTTTGCCCTAAAGCTACAATAATACATAAATATTAATCTAAATGCTTGAAACATTAACAAAATTATGGAAAGATTAGAAATCCAAACCATAAACAAGCACAAGATTAAGAATCCGGATAGTAAACGAGCAAAACCGGGCAATGTGGCTTGAATCCGAGTGAAAGCAGAAGCCTTCGGAGCCTCAAAATCGCCTGCAAAGCTCTCCAAAATTCCAGAGTTACTAATAGAATGGTTCTGTTCTGTTTTTATGCTTTTTCGCTGTCGCACGGTCGTTCTCCGATCGCACGACCGTGCACTTTAAGCAATTATTGGTGGTGGTTCACCATACTGCGTGACATCAACAGATCGTTGACTAGATTCGATATCGCACAACCGTTCTCCATGTGGCACGGTCGTTCATCACCGGGTTGTTGTTGCACGCCTGGTCGCACTGGTCGTTCAGTCCCGAGGTTGGCTTGATCATCGGAGATGCACGGGGTGCATGATATGGAACGACCGTGCATTCCCGGGTTGGCCTTCAATGCGGAGTTGCACCCTCGTTCACTGCCGGGGTCTTCATGAATCATTGGTGACGCACGGTCGTGCATCAGGTCGCACGACCGTTCCACATGCCTAGGTCAGTTTTCTAACAGAAGTTTCACAGCTTCGTCGTTTTATCCGGAAAGTCCTCGTTTTCGCTATCATCTTGTCTGGTATGCTGTTTTAGGCCTGTAAACAAAAATGTAGATAATTAAGTATCCGAATGACGGTTTTACGGCGGAAAACGCATAAAATAGGGGTAAAACGGGGGACTAAAATATGTGTAAATTAACGAATATCAGCTCCCCCTCTCATCAAGCTTACGTGCTTTTTAGGGATCGACACCTAGCTTTCCAACTACAAGCTCTTCCTCACTTTCAGCTTATCTTCAGACTCCCCCTTAGACTCTGCTTCCGGGATCGTAATCTGGTATCTTTCTTATCCTGCAATCACTCAAACACTATATAAGTAACAACATTTTAAAACCAACAAATAAATTCTCTAATCCACTCCCCCTATCAACCAACTTAACAGATATGACAACGTTAAAGAATCCAACTCCCTCACGGTTTATCATCCAAGTTCAAGTTAATGACCTTGGAGATATTACAAACTGTTTTTGAAATTTTTGATTTTAATATCAATATTCAAATTAATGAACTTGTTTTATTTTCAGAAACACAATCAGCTTACTAAGATTTTGAAACTCAGCATTTCAGATATCGGTTGTCAAAAAAACGCATAAATCAAAATCTTTTTGTATTTTCTGAAAATATACAGCAGTAAAGAAATATGTACAAACATATTTACAAAAAATATTTTTGTTTGAGTATGCGACAGAGAATCATATCAGTTTTTGACAAATCACAAGTACCGTTGAACTTAATTTCACTTTAAGAATTAAACAATTCACCTCGATTGTCGATATACTGATCCATCTTAAATTTTCATACAAACTTCAACTGATTCAGAATACGATTTAGATGTCTTATGAACTTAAACTTATTCATGTGTCCCACCTCTTGAATATACTCCTGTATCCAGAATCCCAAATATTCAGTCTTACAGGTGAGTATACCACAGATGATATCTGTAAGGGGTTAAATGCGAGGGCCGTGAGAGCTCAGGTCGATACTTCCGTATACGCAGAGAGATGACGGCTTCGACTTTCTGGTGTGTCCCCTTTAGAGGATCTTTTAATTACAACAGCAGCGACTATCAATTTTATTGTTTCATCAGCTTGCTGAGGGCAATGCTGTGTTTCAAGCATTTGCAGAAAGTATTATTCGGGGACTAGGTCAGTACTTCCATACAGCAGAAGTCCTGGAATAATACCCCAGATATCACTGAGTATAAAGACCTAGTATCTCAGAATATGGGACCTTTCAAACGAGATTTCAGGGGTGACCTATATATCCAAGTAGTGTTCCCCACAAAATAAGCAAGTGTTTGAATTTAGATTTATATCCCGAAAAAGTTTACTAAGTGTATAAAAACCTATCGAGATATCATCAGTGAGACTGTTTAACGCTATTTAATCATTACAATTCTATAGCATACTGTAACTGTCTACTGATGTACTATCATTTCCTCTTTTTACGCAAAACTCAAAATTTTTGAATTTATCATGTTTTTTACTTTTTCAAATTTAATGTTTTTGTATTTTCTAACAATTTTTCTCCCCCTAAAATGCAAAATCATTAAAAATTTGACAACCCGATACTGATAGCTTTGTCTCGCCATCCATGTTCTGCTAATCCTGCACTGAATTATACTAAAATCAGTAATTACCCCCATCATTTACAACACATTGATTTTTACAGTCTGAAAACCGTTTTTCAATCTGATGAATGTAATCATGTTTGTTCAGCCGTGAGGGTTTCGGCGTATTCAATCAACACATATTTTTTATTTTCATTTTTCTAATTTTTAGAGTTTTTGGAAATATTGTTTATTTATATACAGACACACTAATAATCTCCCTGTTTCAACCAACATAGGGCACAGCAGTCTTCTCCTCCTCTTGGTGTGCCAGGCTGCTCCAATCTTCAAACTTATAATCTTCAGAATTCTTGAGCACCTGCACATTGAACTAATTGAATTACTTGAACAATTTAGCCCAGGTCTGTTGGACCTTAGGCATTTCAACACAATAATTTTCATTCAATGCTGGAAATTCTTTATCATTTTTCACAAAAACTTTCTCAATTTTAACTTTAACTTTCTCATCTTTTACCGAATCAACATGTTTCTTAGCACTCCATGTTTGACCATTCGGTGTACCACATTTGTAAAAATGTGAATCTTTTTGAACACTTTGGTTTTGAACAACATTTTTTGGTTTCCAAAACTCTTGGGGTTTTGTCATATCAACTGATGTTTTCCAACTTTGTGTTGTTCTGAATCTGGGTGTGTGAGAATTCCATGTCTGTCTTGAATTGAACCTGTTAGGATTTGATTTCCAATTTTGATTTGAAGCAAACTTGTTTGTGTTATACCTCCAAGTTTGTTTCGAATCAAATTTGGTTGACCTTTGTCTCACATTCTCAGATTTTTGTTTCTCAGCATCAATCTTCTTTTGATCAACATCCACAGGTTTTAGATTTGGACACTTGCGTGCAAGATGTCCTTTTTTATCACATTTGAAACATGTTCTCATAGACACATCTTTGACCTGTGGTTGTTGCTTTTTCTTTTGTGCCTCAAACTCAGCATTAGACTGTCTCATTTTGAGTTCTTTTTCTTCAGCTAAACTGTTTCCTTGAACAAAACTCAATTTAGCCTGATAATTTGGCACTTCACTTTTCTTTTGGTTCTGTTTCTTCTTATAACCCAAACCAGCCTTCATGGTTTTTTTTTTTGAAACCAGGTTTGTTATACGAACCTTTACGACTCTTACCAACAAACTTTGAAATTTCAGACTTCTCAATCTCAACCATTTTGAAAACTTTGTCAACCTTTTCTGAAATCACATTCTGAATCGGGAATACAACATCTAAGAATAATTTGTCTGATCCAATCATGGTATAAACCAATCCCTTTGAATCATCATTCAAATTTTTCTCGGATTTTGTGTTTTTCAGATATCCATCATGAAAATTTCCTTCATTTTCATCTTGTGATTCAGGTTTACCTGTATCAACCGACTCTTCTTTGAAAACACTTTCAACAACCTTACCTACCACCTCTGAATCACTGATATCATCAGATTTGGTGTAAGTCACATCGATGTTATCGGGTAACTGATCAACCATGTTGATTACTTTTTCCACTTTTTCGCCATCATAGAATGTATAATTATTCTCCAACGGTGGTGGAACTTGATGGTATTCAGACGCTATTCCCTTTTTGTTCTTTTCAGACTCTTTCTCATCGGGTGTGATGTTGAAAATATGTTCCAGAATATATGAAGATGAATGATAGCTTTGCAATTTATTGGCCAACTTTTCTTTGTCTGCCAATTCTTGTTTAAGTTTAGCAACATCATTAATATATTGGTTTAACACTCTTTGTTTATCTTCAAATCTAGCTTCAAGAAATTTAGTGTTTCTTTGAAAAGCACACAATCTATCATCTAGACTTTTGACTTTACTTTTTAAAGTTTCATATGCTTCTTTTATAGTATCATATGACAATTTCATTACATCATATTCTTTTTGCAACTCTTGAATTTTGATGTCTTTTGGAACACATTCGTTGCAAACAGCTGAACACTTTTCTTTTAATAACTTTTTTTCTGTTTCAAGATCATCACATTTTTGTTTCAATTTTTCATTTTCTTGTTTCAAAAACTTTTCATTTTCAATCATCTCATGACATTTTTCTTTGAAAATTTTATCTATTTTAGTAAATTCAATGTCTCTGTTGTTGAGTTTTTTTATCTTTCTCAACACAAGCACTGCACGTTTCCATGCATTTCTTGCATTGTTGTTCAGCTTCATTATCAATTTTATCAGAAGTATCAATTTGAATAATTACCACAGTGACTGGCACTGTGGTTTCTTCTGCTTTCTGAATCTGATCTTCCTCAGCCACTTGTGTTTTCTCTTCAACAACTTCCTCGGCTTTCTCTTCAACCTTCTTCACTTCATTCACCATCTTTTCACTCTCAGTCACAATTTCTTCAACTGTCTTCTTCTTTTTCTTCTTCAGACTAGCAAATATCACCTTCCGAATACCTTCTTCAACCTGCTCTTTGTACCTTGGAATCTCCCTAAGGCCTTTGCACCAAACACTCACAGTAGGTATAGCCGCAACTAATGCATCAAGGTCAACTGTCTTTGGATCAACCGTTGGATTTCCTTGAGGATCAACATAGCATTCTTTTTCTCTGCTCCACCTGCCTGCTAGTGTTGCTTCTTTGTAAGCATCATACACATCATCCAATCTCATACGTGCATGTCTTTCTTCACGAGTAAGTGTTACTTCAGCAGTCATTGCTTTAGCTTCCACTTCGGCAACCTCTTCATCATGTTGACTCCAATCATAACCTTCATCATCATAGATTATGAAACTGGGGTCCTTCTGACTCTTTTAAACATTTTTCCCAATCATAACTTTGAACTATAGATTGTACAGATCTTTCATAATCATCATCTATACTATCCACATTATGATCACAAAATGACAAAGCAGCTCTCTTTTCTTTGGATGATCCTCCATCAATTTGCTTTCTGCTTGACTGTTCGTTGTTCTTGTGATAGATAGCCTTTTTGTAGTAGTCCTCACGAAACGGATTTACACTTTCATCAACTCTGGTGTTTGGACATTCTCTTCTGAAGTGACCTTTTTCTTTACATTTGAAGCAAGTTACTTTGTTCTTGTCAAAACCCATCTTCATTTCAGGTCCTTCCAAACATCTTCTGCCAGTGATCTCCATGAATCGTTGAGCTCTTCGAATGACACTCGCCATGCACCAACGAATATCCATCAGTTCCATTTCTTCTGGATCCACCTGATCGTAATCCTCTTTTGTCATGTTAGGATTTCCGATCTTTCCTGCAATTAAACCTTCATAAGATACCAAAATGGAAGCTAAAAAGCTCATATGCTGTTAAGCAAATTTATTGTTCAGCAATGGAGAATTCTTCCAATCAAGATTGGAATTTGAATTTGACGATCCAGATGCAGATGATGCATGATATCCCGGATCATAACTTGAAGATGTATTCTTTGGTGAATCATTGGTCTTTTCTGCCGTACAACCCGTTTTGATCCTTGGAGATTCATTGTTTTGTATCAACCCTCTTCGATAGTACAAACCAACATTTTGTTGATAGTTAGAACTTGACATCTTGTTTTGTTTTTGAATCAACAGATCATGCCCCTCTATTTTTTCTATCAATTGATCTAATGACAGTCTATCAAAGTTAGCATCATTTTTCAACACAATCACATATGTTTTCCAATCATCTTCATGTGGTAAAGCTTCAACAAGTTTATCTACCATTTCTTCTCTCTCCTTTTTAATTTCAAATCTTTCCAGCTCAATCTTTAGATGACAAAATCGTTCAATCATTTGACGAACTGTTTCATTCTTCATGCAGCTAAACATGTCAAACTCTTTTTTCAACAACGATATTTTGTTTTTCTTGATATCTTTCCCTCCTTCAGCTTTCAATTTTAACGCTTCCCAAATTGACTTAGATGTTTCACCATACTGAAGCAGTGAAAAAATATCCTCTCTGATAGATTGTTGAAGTAGAGTTTTCATTCTCAATTCTGCAGAATGTTCTCTCTTATCATCTGCTGTGAAATCTTTCAGTGTGATCAGTTCACGTCTTTCATTTCTTGGTTTTACATATCCCAAAGTCAAACAAATCCAGCTATCATACGCATAAGCTTGCACCCAATTCTCTAATCTTTCATACCACCGGTGATAATCTTCGATATTCATGAGCTTTGGTGGTCTCTGGTGATTTCCGTACACATTGTCGTAACTCAAACTTTCTGATATCACTTTAGTAGCATTCTTCAGAGTAATTGGCATATCTTCTGAAGTAAACGCGTTATAAAACATGTTGTAAAACTCTTCGCCAAAATCTGACATCTTTAAAATGTTTCTTGAATCTCTCACTTTAATCTTCAAACCTGGAAGCAACAAACAAACACAAACAATCAGTACAATCAATACTAAATAAACTGAACTGACTGACACTTGATTGACACAAAATGATCCCGATATGGAAATGTTCACTTTCGAGTGAAAATATGACACACGGGCGAAATCAGATCGAACGTATGAGCGAAACCCAAGTTGACTAATGAGCTAAACTGGTTGGACAGATAAGCGAACCCTGTTTGGACCGAATGAGCGAAACCTTGTTGAGCCGAATAACTGGAACCTTTGATGTCAAATAAGTGAACCTGACTATGTCCGAATAAGCGGAACTACAATGTCCGTATAAGCGAAAGTGTCAAGTTGTATGTTTGAGCGGAACTATAATGTCCGTTCGAGCGGATCTACAAGGTTCGAATAAGCGGAACTAATAGGTCCGTTCGAGCGGAACTACTCAATGTCTGTTCGAGCGGATCTACTTGATGTCCGTTCGAGCGGAACTCCTCAGTTTGTATGAGCGGAACTATGTAGTTTGGAGCGAAACTATTGTCACAAAAGCGGACCTTACGAGCGAAACCTCAACAAAATGACCTAATAAGCGGACCTTTGGAGCGGAACTACAACAAATTTTGTTCACTGAAGCGAACCTATGTGTATCAATAAGCGAACCTACACATTGTTCAAATAAGCGGAACCACGTCCGAATGTAATTTGGTCCATTTTTAGGTCGAATTTTGATATCAAACTTTCAAGGGTTTGTTATTATCCACTAATACACATCCTGTGAAAAATTTGACCGATTTTAACCGTGGAAACTTTCTGAAATGAAAAAAGAAGGTGTAGAAGTCAGAATAAGAATGATATCAAGCTAAGCTCTTCTTCCTGTGCTCTAATACCACTTGTAGGATCGTTGTAGACCCCGAATGAGTCGATCAGAAGAACTTTAAGTCCGGTTCAAAGGCGGAATCAGAGAAACGGACATATAAACAGCTTGATACTATACAATCTGTCACTTTGATTGATATTAACAATGATTACAACCTGGACAAATCTTGGCAGCACTTTGTTACAATTTCAGGAACCGTCGTACCAAATAAGCGAATCAGTGCACCTTATATAGATGTGGAGGTTTCGCTTATATGGACATGTCCATATAAGCGGAACTACATGCTAGTGGTTTCGCTTTTATGGACATTGTCCATATAAGCGGAACTACTTGCTTATCCACCAAGTTTCGTTTCTCGAACCTCGTGCACTAGATATCCTATTCTATTCTATTACATGATACAAGACGAAGTCAATAGACGTAATGCACTAACAATCTGTTAATTCCTCTTGAAACCAACTGTTTTTGAAAAACATGACTCGTAATCATGAGTGAAGAGTTCTACAATGCGTTCGCTTCATCCCCGACTACTCCGGCTTCCATTGCTCAGAACATGAACTTGGAAAACGAGACCGGAACGTTACAAAAGCCCCCGAAACTGATGAGTATCGAAGAGTATTACGGGTGGAAAGATGTCACACCCCGACCACGTAAAACAACAAATTGTGGCGGAAACGTCGGGAAGTGTTGTAACAGAATCATTGTTTCACAACCATGGATCAAATAGTTTTGTTTTATTAAATTATTGAACTCAATGTTTTGGTACAATTCAGATAAATACAAATAATTGTTTCTCAGTTTTAAAGTCGCTAAGACACAAGTCCATCCTATGTGTAGCATGCATCAACAATCATCACAAAGCAGTACCTGAAACATATATGAAAATAGGTACGTCAGCATAAAAATGCCTGTGAGTAACATAGGATTTTATGAATTAGATTCATGGCTTTGGATAAAGGAGGAAAAGGTTTATGTTTTCAAAATAGCCATGAATCCAATGTAAAAAGTTTTGTTTCTGAAAACGTGTCGTTTTGTAAAAGGGTTTATAGTATATACAAAATATACTATGGTTTTGGAAAGTTTGTATAAATAGTATAACAAGGTATACTTTAGTTTTGAAATAGTTAATAGGTAGTATATCGAAATATACTTTAGTAATTAAAATATTAGATTAGGTAGTATATCTCAAGTATACTTTAGTTTAAGGATAAAAGTATTGGTAGTATATCAAAATATACTTTAGTTTATGAAATAACAAAGTAGGTTGTATATCAAACTATACTTTAGTAAACAGTAGCATATCAAACTATGCTTTGGATAGTATATCAAAATATACTTTGGTTTAAAATAACAAGATTGGTAGTATATCAAACTATACTTTGGTAAACAGTAGCATATCAAACTATGCTTTTGGTAATTAACAAAGTAATATCTTAAAACATATGTTGGATTTTATACCTAGTATATCAAAATATACTTTGGTAGATCACATTTGAGAGCACATCAAACTGTACTTTTGTAGTATATCAACATATACAAAAAGAGTGTGATTTGGTATTCAATCATGCCTTAGTGTATCAAACTACACTTTGGAGACTATAGAAACACCACAAAGGCAATTTCTATTTGGTTAAAATTTGGTTTCTGACATTCCATACAACAGGAATGGGGTGCCTAGTCCTATAGCGCTATATCATACTACCAATCGGCTGGGTGAATGTATAAAAATGGTACAATCCAACAATTTGTTTATTAAGTTTTGGAAAATCAGTGTTTAAACCATAGGTAATTGTTTAATTTGTCAAAAGAATATGTATTAAGCATGTGTAATTATATAGTTTAAAATCAGGAAAATAACAGATAGGCATATATGTTTCACCCCAAAACAATTGAAAACAGTAAAAGAGGGGACTATGTACTCACTTGAGATTGCAAGTATCCTTGATTAAGTGTCCTAACCAAGCTCAGGAAATCAAGGAATCAAGTGGCACCTAGTATGGATCACTATGTTAAACAATCGGATCCTAAATCGGGAGATAGGATAGAATGAAGTTCTATAAATCAAATGAGTATTGCAACTCATATGGTATGATTTAATAGAGCTAGCATTCTGATTTGGAAGGTCTACCTAAGTGCTTTTGACCCGTTTCAACCCATTATTGTAGTATAAGCCACTATAATGCGTCGTTTGCGTAAAACTATGTTCGGATGGTTAATTATGTGCTATGTTAAGTCTTACATGCCCAATTATCCCTATACATGTTACGCAATCAGATTATATGTCGAAAATATGTTCACATAATCAAAATACGGATTTTAGCTTCAAAAGGGCATTTTGGTCATTTCCTATGGGCATACAAGCTAACTAGCAAATGACTAACCAATCCTAGGTGATCATAAGGTTATAACCTCAGTGGTTATTCCCTATGAATCTATGATCACTTACTAAGCTTGGTCGGATCCTAAAGATCGACCCAACGGGTCGGGTTCGGAAGTGTAAGCGGTTGTTTAGACCGCTTACCTTACGACCCTAAACAAGCACAAACTAATAGTGTCGAGTTAAACATGTCAAAACATGTTTAACCTACTGATTTGGTATCAAAACAAAGTGTTTTGATACCCTAAAGTAGTTCCGTTGCAAAATGCGTGCTAAAACGCATTTTGACTGAAACTTTGACTCGACACTACAACTAGTTAACGTGGTAATCAGCGGCTATAATCACGAAGGATTATAACTATCGTGATTACAATCACGTTTCAAAGTTCAATTGAACTTTGACTTGACTAATTGATGGTCAAAACCGAAAGTCAAACTGTTGGCCAAACGTTTGACTTTCTGCACAAATTAAGGAAAAAGCCAACAAAAGAATGAAAGAATCTCACTTAGGGTCCTTGCTATCTTTTTAACAAAGAAGACAAAGTCCCAATTCAGCTTAGGAGAGCTCCCAAGCAGATGTAGAGAGGAGAGAATGAAAATGAGCAAGGAATGAAGGAGTTAGGATGGCTATTTATAGTTGTGGTGAGTTAATAGGATCATCACAAGTGTTTTGATTAGCCATTAAGCAAAGAAATCTGGCCATACAAGTGTAATTGACAGCTATACTTTGCTTGGAGAGGTGCTAACTTGGTCACCTCACAAAGGAAATTGCAAGAAAGGTCCCTGAATTATCAAACTGATGCTGAAAACAAACTTTCTGCCCAGATGTGATGGTCGTGTAGCGCGACCATAAGGCCTTATGGTCGTCGCGCTACGCGACGGTGTAGGCTGAACTTTCAAAGTTTGGCAGAAATGGTCCCTGCACGTGTTTAAAGTCTTTTTCGATGCGTTTAAACCCCGTTAACCTCATTTCAAGGCTCTAAAATGAAGCTAAAGTATAGGGGACTCAAAACATGCTCGAAAACATTTCTGGTGTCGGTTCATTTGGTCGTACGACCGCGTTGTTCGGTTTACGACGGAACTCAAACGGATGCGAAAACGAACCAAATTAAGCGACGAATGGAATTTTTTTGCATGCCGATCACTAAAATAAAAATATTTTAGTGTGTACAAAAATTTTGGATGTCCAGATGTGGTCAGAACGCAAGATATGCGCGAAAATGCAAACTTATGTCGTTTTTGACACTTTTAGCCCCTGTAAGATCATATAAGCATGTTTTCGCACACCGAACCTATCAAAGCTTATTTCTAAGCTATGTTTAGGTTATATATGGTATGTTTAGCTTATGATCAAGTTTCGGACTATTCGTTACCTTACGTATCGGTATAGTTTCGCAGTTTGACGCAAATAGTCCCTGCGATCGAATAAACTTGTTTTTGCCATACCAAACCTTCCAAAACTTATTTCTAAGTTATGTAAAGGTCATTTAAAGTATGTTAAGCCTATTTCACTATTACGGAGTGTTTGTCGCACTAAACTGATTACGTTTACGCACCAGTGCGCATATAACTTTCCAGAAAGCGATTTAAAGCTCGGAATTGAACAAGAATTGATATGTGCAAAGGATACACATATTTATACAAATCCCAGGTATGAAACACAATGTTTCATAGGTTTGGCATTTGTATGATGTTCGTGGTGACACAGGTGTCACAGTCTCCCCTACTTTAGGAAATTTCGTCCCGAAATTTAATTCTAGAGGAAACTTGTGAAGACAACTGTGATCGTTTCGCTTTCAAATGAATCCTTCGTTTCCCAAGTAGAACTCTAGGTCACGTTTGGATTCTTAGCGAATCTGTTAACTGCCAAAATGTCGTTGTTGTAGTACCAAAAACATGGGGTTTTGAACAACGGATAGGAGAATGTTTCCTATGAAGACTATTATAGGAAACTTGTGTGTGCTCGAAATCAGAGTCGGAGAATGCAAAATAAGATTGACATTGGTCAAGGTCCAGGACTTCTAGCAATTTAAATAACACTACTTTCGCAATGTAATAAGGAACACTTATATATAGGAAGTACCAGCGGCGTATCCACCATGCCCTTTTTACATTGTTCCCGTCTTGTTATTCTTATCACTATAGGTCTTAACACATGACAAAACTTGTTGTGGTTTCTGTGCACTGAATTCCATAATTACGTATGCATCCATAATTACGTAATTCCTTGCACAGTCCGCACAGTTCATCTCATAATGTGTAGGGTAAAATCAATCGAATAACCATGAAATGACTTGACTAGACCACCAAAGGATCTTTTTAACTAGATCAATGAACGATCCTTTTAACCAGATCAACACATGATCTTCCTTAACTAGACCGTTGTATGATCTCTTTAAATAGACCACTTAAGGGATCTTTATAACTCGGAACCAAATAATCGTTTTGAATCAGCACTTTGGAATCCAAGGTTCTTACTATTTGCATAGAAGCCCCTTAAGGATTTAAGACAGTACTTTGAGTATCCTTCTGAGAATCTAACATATGAAAATACGGAAGATTCCACCAGGACTTAGATAACGAGCTTTGGAGTTACACATAAACACAAAATCACCAAATTGTGTATTCGTTAATTTAATTATTAGCTCGTTTGTGAATTTGAAGTACACTAGAAATCCAATCACGGACTTCAATTAGCACTTTAAAATATCCTCAAGAATCTAACTATGAAGATAGGAAGATCTTATAAGGATTTGGAATTTGTTTCTGTCGTGTTATAACATTCGTATTAGGATAAATAAAGAATCCAATTAAGGACTTACGACAGTACCTTTATCAAATCAAAGATTTGAAATGGTACTTCAAGTATCTGCTTAAGAATTGCACCTGTACTTTGTTTCTTAAAAGAAACTAGTACTTAGGATTTTTGGGGAGATCACAAATGATCATAGAATAAAGGAATCACACGAGAAATTTGTTCTGAAAAGAACATGGTTCTTTGTTGTCGATATTGTAGAGGTATGCCAACACATATACAATCGGATCAGTTTTGGAAATAAAATTGGAACAACCATTTTATTTATAATAACTGAATTGTCTCAAATGTCAAAAGATAACAAACAAAGGAAATACAAAAGACTAATTGTTCACTGCTGCATTGTCGTTTGCGTTTGCCTCGTTTATGTTAAATACTCGTCCGCGTGCTGGATTTGCATTAGCAAGTCTTGGGCAATTGTTCCAGTAGTGAGTAAGATCACCACAGTTATAGCACGATCCAGGTGGAAACTGTGCTCGAACAACAGCAGGATTTGCAGCATTTTGGTTTTGGATAACATGACGGCAGGTTTCGACCAAATGTACCAATCGCCCACAGTGGGTACACTTGAGACACGGTGTTTGATTCACATGATGACGGTTGCATTTGTTGCACAAGGGTGCAGTACCAATATAGTTCTTCCTAGCACGAGGCTGTGCTGGCTGATTTGGTGCAACCTGATCATTCTGAGCGACTACTGCGAAGTTTTGTGAAGCCTTACGCTTCTTCGACTTCTTAGAGGACTCGGTCTGTTCATCCTTTAGTTTATCTTGTGCTGTCTTGTCAGATGGTCTCGGATCGCCTTTTCGGAAAAGCTTACCCTTCCTGATTTGAGATTCAGTCAGGGTGGCAGATAGTTCAATGGCTTGTCTGACGGTAGTAGGGTTGCTACCAGTAACAATATCCTGAACTGGGTCAGGAAGACCATCGATGTATCTTTCAATCGCCTTATCCAAGGGCGTAACCATGGTAGGACATAACAGACTCAATTCCTCGTAACGATCAGTGTAGGCTCGATGTTCACCGCTGTCTTGTTTGAGATCATCAAATTCCCGTTCCAAAGCCCTAAGCTCATGACGAGGACAGAATTCCTTCATCATTAGTGCCCGAAGCTCTTCCCAGGTTTGTGCCATTGCTACATCGGCACCTCGATCCCTCATTATGCCATTCCACCATGTGAGTGCTCTTTTCTGGAATACACTCGACGCAAACTCAACTTTTCGCTCGTTTGGGCATTGTACATGACGAAACGTGCTTTCGAGACTCTCGAACCACTGTAGGAGCCCAGTGGCCCCTTCAGACCTAGTAAATGTAAGTGGCTTAGCTGAGTTGAATGTCTTAAAGGTGCACTGAACATTGTTATTGTTATTGTTTGCCTGATTTATCTGGGTGATAAGGTTCGGGAGTACAGCAGCGAATTGCTGAGTGATTAAGGCTGCCAAAGCGGCATCCTGAGCTTGATCACGTCGAGGAGGCATATTCTAAAAGAGCAAAGAAACACGAGGGTAAAACAAGTGAGATGTCATTGGATATTCAAAATTGGATGTTAAGAATATCGACAAGGCATAAGGATTGTGACTATTTATTCGTTACTTAAAACAAAAAACGACACTGTGACAAATCAAAGTAAATGGGTCAACATAATGTATCACTGAAGACATGCTCGCCTATAAGTGAACACTCACCCCAAGAGTTCCCAGGTAAGAGTGACTGGTCCGATACTGCGGATTTGTACGAACACTCTAGCCTTAGACATAAAACTCAGGGTACAGGCATTCACCCTTCCAGTTTGCACGTGTTCACATTATTTAGACCGAAACTTTGACGAGATTTTAAAAACACCAAAGGCTTAAAAGCCTAAAAACAAATCATCTAAGGATAGATGACTTCTTGTGATGTTTTGAAAAATTTTGACTCGAGAGAACGAATTGTGTTTTGTTTTTGTTAATCACCTAAGGATAGGTGAAGTGTATTGTTTTAAGACTAAACACAAGATAACTTGTGTTAGGGTCCTAGGAAGGTTATAGTGTAGGTCAAAGCATTACTAATAACCTAACTCCCTATAACCATTGGCTCTGATACCAACTTTTCTGTCACACCCCGACCACGTAAAACAACAAATCGTGGTGGAAACGTCGGGGAGTGTTGTAACAGAATCATTGTTTCACAACCATGGATCAAATAGTTTTGTTTTATTAAATTATTGAACTCAATGTTTTGGTACAATTCAGATAAATACAAATAATTGTTTCTCAGTTTTAAAGTCGCTAAGGCACAAGTCCATCCTATGTGTAGCATGCATCAACAATCATCACAAAGCAGTACCTGAAACATATATGAAAATAGGTACGTTAGCATAAAAATGCCTGTGAGTAACATAGGATTTTATGAATTAGATTCATGGCTTTGGATAAAGGAGGAAAAGGTTTATGTTTTCAAAATAGCCATGAATCCAATGTAAAAAGTTTTG
This sequence comes from Helianthus annuus, assembly GCF_002127325.2. Lineage (NCBI taxonomy): Eukaryota > Viridiplantae > Streptophyta > Magnoliopsida > Asterales > Asteraceae > Helianthus > Helianthus annuus. Next base: position 11,896,126 of record NC_035439.2, read on the forward strand.
TTTCTGAAAACGTGTCGTTTTGTAAAAGGGTTTATAGTATATACAAAATATACTTTGGTTTTGGAAAGTTTGTATAAATAGTATAACAAAGTATACTTTAGTTTTGAAATAGTTAATAGGTAGTATATCGAAATATACTTTAGTAATTAAAATATTAGATTAGGTAGTATATCTCAAGTATACTTTAGTTTAAGGATAAAAGTATTGGTAGTATATCAAAATATACTTTAGTTTATGAAATAACAAAGTAGGTTGTATATCAAACTATACTTTAGTAAACAGTAGCATATCAAACTATGCTTTGGATAGTATATCAAAATATACTTTGGTTTAAAATAACAAGATTGGTAGTATATCAAACTATACTTTGGTAAACAGTAGCATATCAAACTATGCTTTTGGTAATTAACAAAGTAGTATGTTAAAACATATGTTGGATTTTGTACTTAGTATATCAAAATATACTTTGGTAGATCACATTTGAGAGCACACCAAACTGTACTTTTGTAGTATATCAACATATACAAAAAGAATGTGATTTGGTATTCAATCATGCCTTAGTGTATCAAACTACACTTTGGAGACTATAGAAACACCACAAAGGCAATTTCTATTTGGTTAAAATTTGGTTTCTGACATTCCATACAACAGGAATGGGGTGTCTAGTCCTATAGCGCTATATCATACTACCAATCGGCTGGGTGAATGTATAAAAATGGTACAATCCAACAATTTGTTTATTAAGTTTTGGAAAATCAGTGTTTAAACCATAGGTAATTGTTTAATTTGTCAAAAGAATATGTATTAAGCATGTGTAATCATATAGTTTAAAATCAGGAAAATAACAGATAGGCATATATGTTTCACCCCAAAACAATTGAAAACAGTAAAAGAGGGGACTATGTACTCACTTGAGATTGCAAGTATCCTTGATTAAGTGTCCTAACCAAGCTCGGGAAATCAAGGAATCAAGTGGCACCTAGTATGGATCACTATGTTAAACAATCGGATCCTAAATCGGGAGATAGGATAGAATGAAGTTCTATAAATCAAATGAGTATTGCAACTCATATGGTATGATTTAATAGAGCTAGCATTCTGATTTGGAAGGTCTACCTAAGTGCTTTTGACCCGTTTCAACCCATTATGGTAGTATAAGCCACTATAATGCGTCGTTTGCGTAAAACTATGTTCGGATGGTTAATTATGTGCTATGTCAAGTCTTACATGCCCAATTATCCCTATACATGTTACTCAATCAGATTATATGTCGAAAATATGTTCACATAATCAAAATACGAATTTTAGCTTCAAAAGGGCATTTTGGTCATTTCCTATGGGCATACAAGCTAACTAGCAAATGACTAACCAATCCTAGGTGATCATAAGGTTATAATCTCAGTGGTTATTCCCTATGAATCTATGATCACTTACTAAGCTTGGTCGGATCCTAAAGATCGACCCAACGGGTCGGGTTCGGAAGTGTAAGCGGTTGTTTAGACCGCTTACCTTACGACCCTAAACAAGCACAAACTAATAGTGTCGAGTTAAACATGTCAAAACATGTTTAACCTACTGATTTGGTATCAAAACAAAGTGTTTTGATACCCTAAAGTAGTTCCGTTGCAAAATGCGTGCTAAAACGCATTTTGACCGAAACTTTGACTCGACACTACAACTAGTTAACGTGGTAATCAGCGGCTATAATCACGAAGGATTATAACTATCGTGATTACAATAGCGTTTCAAAGTTCAATTGAACTTTGACTTGACCAATTGATGGTCAAAACCGAAAGTCAAACTGTTGGCCAAACGTTTGACTTTCTGCACAAATTAAGGAAAAAGCCAACAAAAGAATGAAAGAATCTCACTTAGGGTCCTTGCTATCTTTTTAACAAAAAAGACAAAGTCCCAATTCAGCTTAGGAGAGCTCCCAAGCAGATGTAGAGAGGAGAGAATGAGAATGAGCAAGGAATGAAGGAGTTAGGATGGCTATTTATAGTTGTGGTGAGTTAATAGGATCATCACAAGTGTTTTGATTAGCCATTAAGCAAAGAAGTATGGCCATACAAGTGTAATTGACCGCTATACTTTGCTTGGAGAGGTGCTAACTTGGTCACCACACAAAGGAAATTGCAAGAAAGGTCCCTGAATTATCAAACTGATGCTGTAAACAAACTTTTTGCCCAGATGTGATGGTCGCGTAGCACGACCATAAGGCCTTATGGTCGTCGCGCTACGCGACGGTGTAGGCTGAACTTTCAAAGTTTGGCAGAAATGGTCCCTGCACGTGTTTAAAGCCTTTTTCGATGCGTTTAAACCCCGTTAACCTCATTTCAAGGCTCTAAAATGAAGTTAAAGTATAGGGGACTCAAAACATGCTCGAAAACATCTCGGATGTCGGTTCGTTTGGTCGTACGACCGCGTTGGTTGGTTAATTACGACGGGACTCAAACGGATGCGAAAACGAACTAAATTAAGCGACGAATGGAATTTTTTTGCGTGCCGATCACTAAAATAAAAATATTTTAGTGTGTACAAAAATTTTGGATGTCCAGATGTGGTCAGAACGTAAGATATGCGCGAAAATGCAAACTTATGTCGTTTTTGACACTTTTAGCCGCTGTAAGATCATATAAGCATGTTTTCGCACACCGAACCTATCAAAGCTTATTTCTAAGCTATGTTTAGGTTATATATGGTATGTTTAGCTTATGATCAAGTTCCGGACTATTCGTTACCTTACGAATCGGAATAGTTTCGCAGTTTGACGCAAATAGTCCCTGCGATCGAATAAACTTGTTTTTGCCATACCAAACCTTCCAAAACTTATTTCTAAGTTATGTAAAGGTCATTTAAAGTATGTTAAGCCTATTTCAATATTCCGGAGTGTTTTTCGTGCTAAACTGATTACGGTTACGCACCAGTGCGCATATAACTTTCTAGAAAGCGATTTAAAGCTCGGAATTGAACAAGAATTGATATGTGCAAAGGATACACATATTTATACAAATCCCAGGTATGAAACACAATGTTTCATAGGTTTGGCATTTTTTTGATGTTCGTGGTGACACAGGTGTCACAAAAGACAGATTCGAAAATTGGGTCCAGGAAAATCATCTTAGGTCTTGGGAATGTATTCTGAAGAAATATATGTTACCACGTACATATTTGCAGGTTATCAAAGAGCTATCAGAGTTTACTGATCAAGAATGAAATATGTACAAAGCTGAAAAGATGATGATAGTCTGCTTCAACAAGCCATCAAAGAAGACATCTTCATACTGCTTCAGCATGACAAAACATCGAAATCGATTTGGGATGCTCTTCGTGTGAAATTTGAGGGGAGTGAGAACATGATTAAGAGCAAGAAAGCATTGCTCAAGAAAGAGTTTGATTTGTTCACAAGTCTACTGGGAGAAGATACGAAGAAGCTGATTGAGCGATACTGCCACTTAGTGCGATCCATATCAATGCTGAGTATTACAAAAGATCTGAAGAGTGGGTAGACAAGTTAGCTGATGCATTACCACAGAAAGAATGGGGAACCTACTTGATGATTCTAAAAAATACTGGGGTTTATGATGGATTGACTATTTCTCAGTTTATTGAAAAGATTGAAAGTCAGGATTTGGAACAGCAGAATATCACGAGGATGAACAGTCCAAGTGGTCAACAGGATGTAAAGATGTATTACAAAGGTAGTGTTCCAGAAGATGAGAGAAGTCCGAAAATCCAGACTGCATTTAGTGCTGGGGATTCTACAGAAAAGGTTGATATGAGTTCAACTAAAAGCAGCAGTGGATTCTCTTCATTTCCGAGTGTCAATCCGAAAGAGTCAACTACAAGTTTTCATTCTCAGAGCACAAAAACTGGAAATGGTTATGTGATTCAATGTAAAATCGCTTTGAATCTTCCAGAGAGTCAAAGTTTTTCTGAAGAAGTCGCGAAAGATCACATGGCACTACTTGGTTCCGTGCTTCTCTCGTATGAAGGTCTAGTTGCAGGTCGGATCGGAAATCCTATGCTCACAAAGAAGGATTACGATCAGATAGACGCTGAAGAGATGGAATTAATGGATATCAAATGGTGTCTAGCTAGTGTTCTTAGACGAGCTGAAAAATTCAAGCTTATTACTGGGAGAAATGACTTTCTTGATGCACATGTTTCTACTTTAGGTTTTGATAAATCTAAAGTTACTTGTTTTCATTGCAGGGAGAAAGGTCATTTCAAGAGAGAGTGCAAGAACAGGGAAGCTGGTGGAGCTCAGAATCCGTTCGGAAAAGACGATTACTACCAGAAAGCCATTTATCAGCAAGTTGGTCAACAACAACAACAAGAACCTCAGGTGGCTCATGGTATAAGAATCGAGGATTCTAAGAGAGCAGGTTTGGTAGATTTTAACTGGAACGACTACATATCACCAGAAAGCAAAGTCTGTTTAGTTAATCAGGATGATGAAAGATTACCTGAAGGCTTTAGCTGGGATATGTTTGTTGATGAAAAAGGAGAGTTCAAAGCTTTCGTTGCTAAGATTGTTAAAGAACCAGATATGTTTGCCACATGGATGAAGTCTATTGGTGAAACTGTGAAGAATGCGGAGAAAAAGTCTGTTACATTTGATGAAAGCTTAGAAAGTGCTGATGAGAACTCACAAAGTTCAGATGAGAGTGTACAAAGTGATGATAGTTCAGAAAAAGAAATTATCTTTGATAAAACTCCATCTGATACTGGTTCATCGGATGATAGTTCTGAAAAATCTGTAGAGTTTGATCAGTCACCTCAAGATGACAACAGTGATGATGAGGAAGAAAAACATATTAACATTGCAAAATCTCATCTTTCTCCTGAAAGTTTTCATTTCTATTTTGCAGATCGCTTGGAAAAACTGAAAGAGAAACAAGCTGCAAAAGAACAACAACAAATGAAATCTGAAGATGTTGTTCAGAATGAGAATGCTGAAAGTGTTGCTGAGAAAATGGTTGAGACTGAGCAAGTGAAAATAGAAGAAAAGGTGACTGAAGCTGAGAAAGTGATCGAAGCTGAAAAGATTATAGAAGTGGTAAAGATCATAGAAGTTGAAAAGATTGTTGAAATCATCAAGCCTTGCACAAAGTGCTTGGAATCTTGCAAGGGATGTGCAGTTAAAGATGAGATGATAGCTGAGTATGAAAAGAAGAAGGAACAGTTGCTGTTCAATCTAAATTACGTAAAGGAATCTTATGATGTCTTGAACAAAACAGTAACTGGTCTTTAGAAGACAAACTCAGAACGAGAACAAGCACTAACATTGATGAATGATGTTATGATGACAAAGCAGAAAGCTATAAATTTCTACATCGAAGAAAGTTCTAAATGGAAGCAAGAGTTGGAAACAGAGAAAATTGAGAATGAGAGGATTAGACGTTTATTGCAAAGTTATTCTAGTTCTGATTATCTCATTGATCGAATCTATCCGACTGTTGCAGGTTTTGAAGCTTTTCAAGATGAGAAGCCGAAGAAAAAGGATACTGGTAAGAAACCGACTGTTAGCTATAACAAGTGTCCGCCTCCTATCTGGGAAGGGTATTCTCCTAGAAAACCAAACGAGGAGCAACTTGAAAAGGCAGTCAATATAAAGCTAAAAACCGATACAACTGATGAATTACCAGAAAACATTGACGTCACGTTCACCTCGTCTGACACTGATCATGAGTCTGAGTTAATAAAAAAGACGGTCGATCAGGTGTTGGATACTGATGAGGAGTCTGAGTCAAAGTCTGAATCTGGAGGGTCATGTTCATCAGTCAATGGTCCAAAATCGTCGGTCAAAAAGGCTTATAGTAAAGAGTTTTTTGCTATTCAAATCAAATTTGAGTGATGAAACATTCGAAGTAGTTTATACTTTGAATGATTCTGACAAATTATATTATAACAAAGAGTTTCCTATAGGAAGTGTTAAAACGGAATTGATTAACAAGACTTTCAAACTAATAGAAATTAATATTCCAGAATTGAAAGTTTTGAAAAATCTTGAAAAACCTAAAAAATACACTTCAAGAGTTCAACAACGTTTAAACAAGAAAAAGGGTTACAATTCTGGTTCTGGTTTTCAAAAGAAACCAAACCAAAATGGTAGCTACAAAAAGAAAGGCCTTGGTTTTATTCCATCAGAAAATTCTAAAAATAAGAGAAATTCTAAAACAAAAACAGAATTTGTTTCAGGTGGAGGTGCTGAGGATGAACAGAAGAAACCGTCCTGGAGATAATCAAACCAGGAGTTTCTTGCTGAGAAGAAAAGGAATGGAACTGGAGTGTTTCATCCAAGAGAGACTCGAACCTGTTTCAAATGCAATGAAGCTGGTCACATTGCATGGAACTGTCCGAAAAATGCTAAAGCAAAACAGGGAGTTTCTGAAAAGCTAAAAGAAAAAGTTATTGAAAAAGATGAAAAACCAACTAAACAAGTTAAAATTTTTGAAAATTCCATTCATGAAGTTGGTGAATGTTCGAAAAAGAATTTTTACAAAAAGAATGCAAAGAACAACCAAGTGTAGGTTGTTAAGCAGGTTGATGAGAAAGTTGGCAATGAATCTGGTTCCACAAAGCCAGAAGAGCCACATGTTGAGGTAAAACATTCAGTATGTGATGATGAATTTCCATCACTGAAGTTTGAAGAGGTTAAACAGAAGATTGGTAAAATCTCGAGTCAGTTTTATTCCGAGAAAAATGAGTTTGATGTCGAGAAAACATTCAATGGGAATGTTAAGAAAATTTTTGGAAAAATGCTTGATGGGAAAGCTAAAGGGGTTAAAGATTTTTACGCAACTAAAAAGGCAACATTTAACCCAACTGAACAAGAGCTGAAAGAGTTAAAAACACCCAAGGTTGGTCAGACTTGGGTGGAAATTCTTTTCCCTTGAACATCTGACTATGCCGGAGATCCCAAGTTTGTAATCGTGGATCAGGAATCGGCATCATTCTTGTAAAATTGTTTGTATGAAAAATTTTGAAAAACTGTTGAAATTTTTACAGGTTAAAGGACTACGCCGGAGCTTCCAGGTTGGTAAGTGTGAAGCAGGAATCGACATTTTGTTCTTACAATTGGTAAATGATCTAGTGTAGATGTTCTATTCCTACACTGGACAATGGTGATGATTTTTTTAATTGGTACAAAGGGTGCATACTTGCATATGGTAAATCAGGGACATTAATTTGTACTTGATTTACAACAAGTGTTTGATAAACAAGATGATGAACCATATCCCCGAATTTATTAATGACGATTCTACAATTGGTAAAAACAAACTTATTTTCCGGAAAATTGATTTGGATTAAAATAAACTTAAGTGTTTTGAAATCTAAATGAGAAAATAGTTTGTTGAAAGTGGGAGTTCTGATTGTTTATGCCTAGTGGATGGCGATTTGATGCGATTCGATATCGGTTGTCACTTTATTTGTACAATTTGTTTTGTGGTTTCTTTAATTGGGTCAAGAGTCTAGTTTAGTTTTCAAATTTCCTTTTTAAATGTGTTTGCATTTTAGGGGGAGTAGAAAATTTCAGAAAATCCAAAAACATTAGAAAATTTGAAAAAACCAAAAACATCATAAAATAAAAATTGAGTTTTGTTGTGAAAAAGAGGAAATGATAGTACATCAGTAGATTGTCACAACATGCTAAAGAATTGGAATGTAAAAATGTGATAAACAATCTCACTGTAGATGTGTCAGTAGATTTTTGCACATTTAGTAGATTGTGACGAGATATAAACCTAAAAAATTCAAACTTGCTTTTTCTGTGGGTAACAACTTCTTGGATATATAGGTAACCCCTGAAATCTTGTTTGAAAGGTCCCTTATTCTGAGATACTAGGTCTTTATACTCAGTGATATCTGGGGTATTATCCCGGGACTTCTGCTGTATGGAAATACTGACCTAGTCCCCGGATAATGCTTTCTGCAAATGCTTTGAAATATAAGCTCGCCCTCAGCAAGTTGATTAAACAACAAAATTGATAGTCACTGCTGTTGTAACAAAAGATCCTCTAAAGGGGACACACCAAAAGTCAAAGTCGTCATCTCTCTGCGTATACGGAAGTATCGACCTGAGCTCTCACGGCCCTCGCAATTAACCCTTGAACAGATATCATCTGTGGTATACTCACCTGTAAGATTGAATATTGGGATCTGGATACGGGAGTATATTCAAGTAGTGGGACACGCAAATGAGTTTAAGTCATTAAAACATTAATATCGTATCTCGAAGCAGTTGAAGTTTGTGTGAAAATTTAAGTGGACAAATATACTGACAATCTAGGTGAATTGTTTAGAGCTTAAAATGTAATTAAGCTTAACGGTGTTAGTGACTCGTCTCATATACTGATATGATCCTCTTACACAGACTCGCAAAAATATTGTTTGTAAATATTTCATTTCTGCATTTCTTTACAATTGATGTCTCTATTTTCTTTGTATTTCAAAAATCCAAAAAGATTTTTGGTGTGTTTTAGCATAAACTTTTGAAAATTCAAAAAGATTTTCGACAACTGATATTGAAAAGCTGATTTTCAAAATTCTGAGTGCTAAACATGATGAGCAGAATTTGAGGGGGAGTGTGTACTTTGAAATTAAATGTTTTCAAAAATATAATATTTCAATTGGTTCATCAAAATCTTCGTTTGATCTGAGGGAGAGTAAGTGTTGGTGCATGTCTCTATTTCTGAAAAGTGTGATAGTTACTTTGAGGTAGAGTTTATGCAGGTTAAGTTTGAGCTGGGTTATTGATCCTGAGCAGAACTAGAGCCAAGTTTCAATCTTGAAACAATCTTCTGAAGAGCCAGGTCATTTGATTCTGAGAAGCTTTTGAGAGCAAGGTTTCGTCACCTGAGATTCTGAGGATAAAGGTTGAGCCAGCTTTTGATTCAGTGGATAAAGTTTAAGCCAGATAACGATCCTGAAGCAGATGATGCTGAAGACTAAAGGAATGCCAACATATCGCAAGGGGGAGTCTGTAGATATCTGAAGATGTGAAAGAGAAGAGAGAGTGAAGCCCAGAGACTGATTAAGACTGAAGTTTGTCAAGACTCGACACAGTCAGACTCGTCAACATCTGAGGGGGAGTCTGTTGGTGCATGCATCTGTCGACTTCGTCTTGTATCGAGTCTTAGATTTCATTGTATAGATCAGGGCACGTTTTACGAGAAAGTAGCATGTTTAGAATGTGTTAAAGTTTGATTTCGCTCCTAGACCTGATTTCGCTCCTAATGTCTTTTGGCTGATTTCGGGCGGAATCACAAGAGTCTGATTCCGCTCCTAATGGCATTTGTATGTTTCGGGCGAAATCAGAACCCTATATATAGGGTATTCAAGAGCGAAATCAGTAATCTAGTCCTTGTATTCCATGCCGAAGTGCTGCCGGTGTGAGGTTTGAATGTAATCAACGTCAGATTAATCAAATCAGTGATTTAAGTGAATTGCAAGCTGTTTCTACCTTTGTTTCTTGTTTTCCGTACCTGAAACGAATTAAAACTCCTCTGAACGACTCAGTTGGGTCAGTCGCACGATCCTACACTTGCCAATACGTTTGTATTGAACTATGATTTTAAAACATGTTGCAGGTTTATGATGATCTGATGATGCACGGAACTTAGTAGGATGCCTAGAAACGCACCAAACTTGAATTCATGCTTAGTAGTTCAGACTTTCGATATTTGTTATAAATTATTATAATTTGTAACAACCAATGTTGTATTTCCTTTCCATGATGTACTTGAATTATTATGAAATGAAATGAAATCAGTTTATTTAAATATTGTCGTAAATAGTGTTACAAAGTCTCAAGCAATCTCGTTTTAGTCTCACTCCGATGTTTCCGCCCTCGGTTGGGGTGTGACAGATTGGTATCAGAGCCATAACTATAGGGAATTAGGAAAATTGCTATGCTTTTGACATACTCTATAGTTAAGTACTGTACTCGACCATACTTGATTTATGTGCTAAATTCTTGAAATGCTTTATGTGCACATACTCATTTTTACTATTTTAATCATACGCCTTTCCTAAGGCATTTTACTCGATTATGCTAAACTCCAAAACACTCACACTATACACACATGACGACTTCACCAAAATAGGCGTGAAACCCACAATTTGGTAAATGACTCTCGATCCACCTATTCTTTTTACACAAAAATTCGCCACCAAGGTAGGAGTGAAATCCTTACCTTGATGGAGAATTTCCATTTCAAATCTAGTGGACCCTCGTCAAACGCGCCGGAATTAACTTTCTTGACCCGACGAGTACCAACCACACTTAGGGTACGATGTTGTCAAGTTAGGGGTGAAACCCGCACCTTGTCAACTAGTTCACTCCTTGATTTTAAAAAATCCCGCCAAGTCTCGAATTTTCAATTGATTTGGAACATGTAGTAACCGGAAGGGTGAACACCATTAACTGAAATTTCGGCGAGAGTATTCCACCTATTAGGCCAAAGCATGCTTCCCAAATTCAAAAGAGTTTTCGACCACTTCGGTTTAGTCAAAGTTCCGTTTCGGAATAATCCAAGTTTTAATCATACCTTTATTTTACTATTATCGATTCTATGCCTAACACGATGCAACCTTCTCTTTTCAAATTCAAATTATATCCAAGATTTTTTCACACACATCATACTAAATCTTTTCATACACTTATACGTTATTTACATGCATGATTTCAAAAACGTCACCAACTAGATTTATATTCCTCGAAATCTCAACATGGGGACATATCATTAAGATAGGAGTGAATTCCTACCTTGACGATTAGCTTCATTCCTTCCTCCTTAAAACGACCTTACCAATGGGTTAGGGGTGAATCCCTTACCTCGGTGATCGTTACCAAACTTTCCTTTTTAAGAAACTTGTTATGCAAACCACACGATCAAGTTTTATACCTAAATCGTTCATCTTTGTCAAAATCCCTATTCATGCAAATTTCAAAATTCATTGTTTTATTGAAAGGTATTTCTTACCCTACAACCTATTTTACATAAATCACATATGCAAAATTCCTAATCATAACTTGAACGTTTTATTACCTGATTTGCATAACTTTATGAAATGCTACCTATCAACTTAATCAGACCAATGAACCTCTTGCCCACAAACATCATACTCAAATTCCTCACTAGACACGCTCACATTACAACATTTTACTAAAAACATCTACTCTCCATCGAAAACCCAACCAACTTTTGTCACATGCTCATAGGACCTTGTAGATGTATGAGGTCTGTTACTAAAACTCTTTTCCAAAATCAATAGACCATTTTGCTAAAACTCTTTCCAAAATTTCTAAGTTCAAGTTTGCTAAAAACCCTTTCAAGGACTAAAGCTTTCGCAAACATTTCTAAAATACAACTATTTATAGTGTGATACGAAATACTTTAATAAAGAAAACTTATCTTTTTTCAAAAAAAAAAAAACTTTTTCATACACCGCTCAATACGTCATCTCAATTTCAAAACACATGGACAAGGAAACTTCATAGGAACCGACAATCTTTGATTTACGAAAATTCTTTTAAAACAAGAGTAGCATTTTCGTTCTTTTACAAGATATACCTTGCATATGACCATCACACGTCAGGTTGATCCAGTAGGCAGGGACACAACATGCTCGATGGGGATTGCCCACCAGGACGGGGACCGCATTTTTTGGTCGCTTGACGACGGTCGTACCGAGTGGTATGAGGGGCAGCCACTGCAGATGGAGATGGAGGCGGCGTGCCACAGGGCGAGGGAGGTGAGGGTGAGGTTGAGGGTGAAGGTGACGGGGGAGAGGGAGGTGATGGAGTTGATGCTGCGATCAACAGAACTTATTATCTCGGGATACGAGCGACGGACCGTGAGACCACGTGTGATGCCTCCACAGGGGGTGGAAGAGAGACTGACTCAGGTCGAGTCAGATGTAAGTGTTGTACGAGTGGACGTAGTTGCTGTACGGTTGGACGTATCCCGTATGGGTGTGGATGTATCCCGTATGCAGAGCGACATGTAGTGGGTGGTGGTGGCAATTATTGCTATGCATTCTGGCGCGCCTTTACCTCCACGAGCTGGCGCTGCACCACCACCACCACCACCGTAGCTGCTTATTTTATTTTGTTTTTGTTGTTTTACATCTGTAAATATTTATCTTTTGTTGTTTTCGATATAAAACATTGGATATATTAATCTTATGTTTACATTTTATCTTGTTTGTTTAATAATTGTTATCGTATTGTTTATTATCTTGTTTCCATAATGATTGTTATGGTATTGTTTATCATATACATATTTTTGCTTATCTGATATATATAAAAAATAATACGGCAAATACTATTGTAACATAGACGTTTTATAAACTCGTAACAAAATCCGATATATCTAAATAATACGGCAAACACTATCTAAACAATTGCTAAAACTTATTAAACGGTTGTTCGGTTTTACAGAAAAAAAAAACACTTAATACAGGTCGTATAACATTATACGGCCCGTATACAAATGTTAATAACCCAAAAACCTAAGAAAATCTCACCAAAAAAACAGCTCAGGCCGTATAACATTATATTGCTCGTATATACGTAAAACAAAAAAAAAAACATTCCAATGCATTTACTTATGTGCAACATTATTCTATACGGCCTGTATAAGGTTATATGGCCCATATACATCTAAGGATGTGAAAATAAGAAAATAGCGATGTGAGAATAGAAACCCCCTTATTTTTATTTGGAGGGCGGTGTTGAATCGGATCCCGACTAAAAGTGCTTTAGTCAGAAGAAACATCTCGGTGGACTCGGATCTTTGTGCGTTTTGTAATGAAGAGATCGAATCCGTGGATCATCTATTTACGGCGTGCCTTACTGCTCATCGGGTTTGGAGTTGGTTCAGTGAATGGGCTAAAATTCCGCCTATCTTTGCTTTTTCGTTGATGGATATTCTATCTGCATAAAAGTATTAACGGGGATAAGAAAGCTAAGGAGATTGTCCGAGGTCTTGTCACAGTTACTTGTTGGTGCTTATGGAAAGCGAGGAATGCAAAGATTTTTTCCAATGGAAACAACAATGGGGACGGGATTTTTGGGGATGTTAAGTCTCTTAGTTTTTTATGGTTAAAGAGTAGGTCCAAACAATGTAACTTAGTTTGGAGAGAGTGGTATAAGTTCCCTCTATATATGCCTAGTGGGTTTCCTTCTGAATTGGTGTATAGGCATTATGCCTAGTGGAGATGGATATGATCGGATGGTTCCGCTAGTGACACGATGATACTCCAATGGTCCATCAGTGATCCAAATTTACCGTTAAAAAAATATATATATATATAATGACCGTTTTAGGAATTCCAGAAATCTAAGGAACTTACTTCTAGGAACCCCTGTGAGTCTACGAACCACAATACAGTTGTCCCTCGTGCAGTTGATACCCACTAAACCTACATGTGTGTGCATAGCTTATAAAATCATGCATAATATTTACAATATCGTATAAATCGAGGTACATTAAATTAATAATGCATGAAAATTTAAATTTTCTACCCGGCGCTTAATTTACAACTTAATTTTTTTTTTTTCTAGGGGTCAAGTTAACAAATATAAATCGGTTTTATATTAAAACTGACTTTTTATTATAACCTTTTTGGAATATTATTAATGTTTTTATAAATCATTTTTTATATGAAAACTGACTTTTTATTATAACCTTTTTGGAATATTATTAATGTAGTTTTCTCAGATAACAGAATTTAATGATAATATCAACTTATTGTTCAAATGTATGATATAAAATGCTCATTGCATCATGCAAGAGTAATATTTTTGATATTTTAAATATATTAGAACATAAACTTCATATGAATATTTTTCAAATGTAAGAGTAATATTTTTGATATTTAAAAAATATTAAAACATATACTTCAGATGAATATTTTTCTAATATATATGGAAAGGAATAATTAACATGGAAAAATAAACTTGAAATTAACATGGGAAAATAAACTTGAAAAATAGAACTTTCTCTTTCCTAATTAAACTAGTTACTTTAATTATTCGTTTAAGTGGCATATTTAATAAAAAGAAAAAAAATGGATAGTAGACGAGCACAGTTGCGCACTTTAGCCGACAGATAAGGCTAGAGGGTTTGGTGATGGTCCTTCAAGGGAGGATGATCCGCCACGTAGGCGTCACGTCATAGTCCTCCCAATGATGGTCCATCCCACAAAACTAGAGGGTATGGAGGATGGTCCTAGTCATGGTTCTCCCCACCACTTTTATGTTTTTTTATTTTTTTTTAATCTTCTACTTTTTTTAACATTTAACAAATAAACTAACAAAATATTTTCATTAATATTAAAAAACATTACATAAACTTAAAAAAAATAAACTTAAAAAACAAAATATTTTCATCTTCAACATGGTCCCCACTTTTTTTGTCTTTTTGTACGCGTCACAAACGTCCAGTTGGTGCCGAAGAGGACGGGGACGGAGGGGGCGGGATGGTGTAGCAAGTGGCGACGGTCCAAGACGGTAGGGGGACGTCCCCATACCGTGTAGCCAATATAAATATAGGTTTTTAGTAGAACAAATAAATTTGTATATTAGCAACTAGACTAGATTTAACTAATAACAGAGTTAACTATCAAATTTCTTTTGTAGTTGTTGTGTCATGTGTAACATCAGACGGATGTTTGCGTAAGCAACATCTTTGGGTCGTACCATGATGATTGTGAAAGCAGAACATCGGATGCAGTCAACGTGCCGGTTTTATCAAAGTCCAGCCTTTCAAACTCTTCCATGATCGGCGTCATGTCTTCTTGGCTGATCTTTCCCATTTCTTTTAGTTTATATAGGATGAACTCCGCCGCCCTATAGAATAATCAAATTAATATACACAAAAATAAACTGTAACAGTGTTTTGAAAACCAGTGTTTTGAAAACCAGGCCAGATCGACCTGTTAGACTAGTAAAATACAGAGAACCATCAGTGCCTCTGGTTTGGTTACAAGCTAACGAAGAGCCAATAATGAAGCAAAACAAGCGATGTTTGCATTCTCTCTTTGTTAGCCGACACAAACCTTTGATAAAAACTCAAACCATACCCAAACATGGTTAACACGTGTAAATCGGACGCATGTGTTACCCATTTATCTAAACGGTTTGTAAACATTTTGGTCAAGTTAATGGGTCGTAATGGGTAAAACGGATTGGTAGGATGAACTTATACCTTATGCTTTTGGACACAACATGTGTTACCCATTTATCTAAATGAGGTTGGTCAAGTTAACGGGTCATAACTGAGTAAAACAGGTTGGTAGGATTAACTTAGACTTTATGTTCTTTTATTTTTTTTAAATATAAGTTTAAACGAGATGGCGGGTTAACCAGTTTATACATAACACAACCCGTAAATAAACAGGATAGACAAGTCAACCCGTTTAGACCCAACCCTATCTAGTTTAATTTTATGTCAAGTTGATGTCATGTTGGATCATTCACTATTAGTATATGCAAAATGTCAGGGTTTGGTGTACTTACACGACAACACCGTCATCATCGAGATCAGCCGCCTCAAGATCCGCAGGTGTCGTCTTTCTTTTAAAAGCCCATTTGACTAACGACTTCTGTCTACTTTAAGTATGCAACAACGCAAAAGCAAACAGCAACTGGCCTAAGTAAATAGTACCAGACAATATCCAAAACAAAGCAAAAACGCGCCCACCTTCTGTTGAAAAACATTTATCAATATAACCTTAGCTCGTGATCGTGCCCACAACACAATAAAACGCGTGAACAAAATCCAAATCCTCAACCGCAACCAAAACCGCAGTCCCAGCCCCCATAAGAACCACCGGCAAAACCACCAACAGTATACACTTGTTTCTAACTCTATTGGATTCCATTCTTTTAAGCGTTTCTGCAGTACCAACGGTTTGATGCATATGAAACGCTTTCGCAAGAAGCACTTCTTGTTTTTCGACTAAAAGATCCGCGGCCTTACTTAGTACCGAAATTTAAGGAAAAAAATGGTCTACACGCTTTGGTTTACTTATTGTGAGCCCTTGGATTAACGGATTCAAATGCATTATTGTATTAAACCAACGTCTACTATTGGTTGATAGCAGTTGAATAACTTAGATCGGTAATAAATGCGTAGTGCTTTGTATGAATATTGAATGCTTTGTATGAACCAGATACGATATTGCTCCACTAATCGGACCTGTCAGACCTGTTCCAAATTGTTTCATGCTATCCCTAGTTTAGTGATCAATATCATACTAAATCAAGATTTTATAAAAAATAAAATCATTCCAAAGCAAATGTATATCCACCTGAGCATACAATCTCATTGTCCATACAAAACAGATGCATATCTCATTGACTAACTAATATTAGCAACAGAGTAGACTTGTTTTTACACCATTCCAATTCAATTAATTTCTTCAAACAAAACATTGAGTGTGTATCAGTTTTAAAGTTATGGACCGAAAACAATTACACAACTAAATCAAGAATCAATGAAACAGAGGTAATACATTCAGCAAAACCTAAACACAATTTACATCAAATAAAACATCGAATCAACAATTTTAAACCTAACAAATCATGAAAAAACGAAGGAAATCACGAATTGTAATCGATTACACAACTGAATCTAGAATCAACAAAACATAAGTGAGAAATTTGTTGAATCAGTGTGACAAATTAAGAGGACTTACGATGGTGGTTGTTGCGAGCGGCCGTGGTAGTTGCAAGCGGTCGTGGTGGCTGCGAACGGTGGTGATGGCTACAATTGGGGTCTCCGGTGAAACGATGATTGCGGTGGACTGGAGGTCGACGGAGGTGCACTGCAATGGGGATGAAGATGATGGAAGTGAGTTGAAGATGTAAAAGAATTGGGAAAGGTAACAGGAGATTGGATCTTTGTTTTGTCTTCTAGTGGGTCGTCGAGGACGTGGTTGTTGCCGTTTGGGACGACGACGGGGTGGGGGAAATGGAGAGCTGGGCGGCGACGAAGGAGGACGGGGCGAGGAAGAAGCCCATACCGCATAGCCTAAGAGTCGTCATTTCAAAACATAAAGTGTTTCAGTGTTTGTGAATATTGCTTCAATAAGCCGAAGTGGGAGAATTGGGTAGCTTTTGACATCTTAGATATGTTGTAATCTGCTTTGTTTTGGGGTTTCTGTTTTCTGTTTGCGTTTGTGTCGTTTGTATTTTCAGCTTCTTGCTGGCTCTTTATATATATATATATATATATAAAGCGTTTGCCGTTCAAAAAAAAAATATATTGCTTCAATAAGACCATTGGGTATGCGGGAGGATAGTCTCCAAAGGACTATCCTCCACATAAGCGCCACGTAGGCAAAGGAGAAGGACCCTCCCCTTGGTGACTATCCAAGGGTGTGGGGATGCTCCTCCTCCAATTTTTTATTATTATTTATTTGATTTAAATAATTAATGAAAACAAAGTAAATAAAAGTAAAAAAGTTACATTTAAATAAAACCTTAAAAAACAACAACCTAAAGTTACATTTAAATAAAAAAGGGGAATTGGCCTGTGATAATCCCACCTAGACCTTATTGGCCATTAATAATCCCACCTCAGAATATTCCCCCACCAGTCCCACCTTTCACCTATTTTTCCTACAATGGTCCCCCGTTAAAAAAACTTAACGGAGTTAAGCTTTTTTCTAAATTACAAACAGATTTTTTAGGGCTTTTGATCAGAACGATGATACGAGTCCATTGATGTAAAACTTACTTCGAAATGGTGCTCCAAGTGACTTGATTTTGGTTAATTGGAAATTTAAACACCCTAATTGATGTGTCGTTTTCATCGTTTGGAGCACCGTTTCGAGGCAAGTTTTACATCAACGGATTCGTATCGTTGTTCTAATCAAAAGCCCTAAAAAATCTGTTTGTAATTTGGAAAAAAGCTTAACTCCGTTAAGTTTTTTTAACGGGGGACCATTGTAGGAAAAATAGGTGAAAGGTGGAACTAGTGGGGGGAATATTCTGAGGTGGGATTATTAATGGCCAATAAGGTCTAGGTGGGATTATTACAGGCCAATTTCCCAATAAAAAAAAAACACACCTAAAAAAAAACCTAGAGTTACATTTAAATTAAAAAAAAACACACTTTAAAAAAACCTAAAGTTACATTTAAAAAAAAAAAAACTACACTCCCCCACTCCATTTTTTCCTAATTTTGGCCTTCATCATTTGGTTGAAAGCGTTTGGCATTTGTTGGTAACCTGCAAAAGCGTTGTCCATTACGGGTGTGTAGCCGGATGACGAAAACGGATGTGAACTTGAGTTGGGATTATTTGGGTTGTAGGGATCCATAATTTTTTTAAGGTTGGGAGAGGTTTTTTTTTATAAAAATGGGAGAAAAGTGGGAGTAGTTTGGTAAAAAAGTGGGATGAAAAGGGGTTTAATTTATAGTTGTGGGGTGAATTTTTTTTATTATTTTTTTTTAAAAAAGGTTGCAGGTTAACGTTAGGGGGGCCCACCCCATGCAATTTTCTGGCCCGTCCCCAGCGTCCAAAATCCGACGCCTTTGCCATGCCGGGCCCCAAGGGGGCGGTGTTGAACGTGCCTAAAAGGGGGAGACGGCCCTCTAACGAGGCCCATACCCAATGGCCTAACAAAGTATCTGACTCTCTTTCTATAAATAAACCAGACAGTGTATCTAGTAGTGGTTCAAGTACGTTTATGCTTTTAGAAAGTACAACTCTTGATGCATTTCATACAACCTTTTACTACCATTCAAATATTTCAAGAATGGCTGAATGGGAGCTTAGATTAACGTGGCTCCAGAGAAGATGAATCTGTCGTGTACTGTGTCTTATATACACTAAACAAATACAATAAGATTGATGTTAAAAATATTATTATATGTATCATCAAATGTCTAGGCTGATATTAAAATATTAATATAGCTATATATCATCAAATGTCTAGCTTAATTTTTTTATTAACATATTGGACATGGTTTCAAGTATTATGAATGTATTAAAAAAAGATCGTAATGTTAAAAATGACTTTCATTTGGATTTTTTTATTTGCAGGTGATTTGAAAAATTATAAGCGTTTTTAAAGGTTTTAAAAATGCTTTGGTTCGTAGGCAAAGGTAGCGAACTCACCAACATCCGCTTACAGATAATTTCATAAGTAGTGTATTTCTTTTTCTTTTCTAGTAATTCACTTAACATATAACTTGATTTTTCTTCACCAACTTGTAATATTTAATTATTTTTAAATCTAAATACGAAGTGTTTTTTATTGACATTCCAATCTAAAATTTATTAAAAATTGAGTTTTTCTCTTTAAATAAAAAATTCCTCTGGCTTTACTAGCTGACCACCTACAAATAAAAAAAAAATCCTCTTATTTAAATATAGTAATATCTCATTGCTGTAAACATAATTATTTCTATAAATCTATACACCTATATGGCACAAAATTTACTATTTGATTTTAACTTTGTTACAAAATGAAGACATTCAGAAAAAAAAAAAAAAAAGAAAAAAATGTAAGATTAAATATAATTATTATATTTATATTTAATTGTGTAGCCATTATAATCATTTATATTATTTGGATCAAAATATATTAAACCTATAATAAATTAGTTGGTAATTGTTGATGGGCCAGATTACCCTAATTAACTAATTGGGTTTCCCCTTGGGTGTATATAAGGAGATTACTAGAGAGGGATTAGGGTTAGACATTCATAACATCACACTCAATATCGCCCCTCCTCTCTCTCCATTACTACGAGTTCTCCAACCCTAAAGAACTCGGTACTACCATCAAGAAGATACATCCTAAAGGGGAACCAGACCAATCTGACGAACATGACGTCTACTTCCCTCTCTGGTGTGGTGACTGCTAATCAGGTACACACCTCTTATTTTATTGTTCATGATTGAATTTACATCATTAGGGTTTATGTTTTACCCTTGTTCTTATGATATAATCAACATGTGGTATCAGAGCATATGTTGATTACATCAATTCAATCAAGGAATTAAATGGATTGAATTAAAAGAATTGAAACATGGAAATTGATTTTTTCTGTTTTGCGATTTTGTAATCTGCAAATTGACGATGAAAAAATTAAATCATTAAAAATTATTTTGACCATTCATTAAAATTGGTTTTGACTTTGAAACCAATTCATAATATTATTTCAGAATTGCACATGATTTCGTGTCATTAATTGAAACATGATGATGAATATTTAATATTTAATTAGAGTTGATTGATTCATTCAATTCAGTAATTGACGGCTCTTGTTAGATTTATATATTTTTTATGTAAATCGATTAATTGATTAACAATGGATTTAATTGATTTGCATTTAGTCTTTAATCAATCATTGAATAATTGTTATGATATTACTTAATTTTGTGAGACTAGGATTTGATTATCTTTCCTAAAATTGTGTAACTTTATCTCCAAGTTTCGAATAAAATACAATTTTAATTATAATCGAATAATTAACTTGGATAGATACACATAAGATATTTTGAAATTATAATCAAATCCCTTAAAATTAGTTGATTCAACCTTATCACACTAACAGCTGTTTACAGAAGGTTCGAGACCACAAGGTTGCGACTCGAAATCATAAAGGGTTTCAATCTTTACAACTCGAGACCACGATTTCGACTCGAGACCACTAAGGTTTCGACTAAGGGTTTCAATCTTCACAACTCGAGACCGTGGTTGCGATTCGAGACCTCATTATGAGTCGAGATCTCATAAAATACAGTAGTCGAGACCATGGTTCCGACTCGGAACAACGAGGTTGCGACTCGAGACCTTAATGAGTCGAGACCTCATAATGTTATAGATGAGTCGAGACTTGACTCGAGATCTCACTCGAGACCTCATAACTGAGTCAAGATCTCACTCGAAACCTCATTATTTTAGGCTGTTTAATGTGAACTAAGACTTAGCTAATTAATAATTGGTTTTGTAAATACTTAGTTAATTAATAAGGATCAAATAATCTTTTACAAAACCAAAATGGCTTAACTTGAATGAGCTTCTGATGTATCACTTCTGGCCAAAGCTGATTTGATGCATCTATTTATTGTTCAAGTATTATAAAAGCTATGTTAAGTATGCATTACAAACGTGAAATGTCTTAATTCTGGCCAAAGCTGATTTAATTCATTTATGTTTAGCATGCTTGACAAGTGCATAACTAAAGTGATTGTCTCATTTCTGGCCAAAGCTGATTTGTCACGATTACTTTGCACACATACCTAAATGATTACACTTCTGGCCAAAGCTGATTTGTCTTTGTTTAAGTAGGACTTTACTAAGTCTATTATTTTGATGTTATAATAGACATATCACAATCTCTTCACATAATGATCCTTATATTAATGATCCTTACTTAATTTTATGATCTTTTCGTCTGCCTTATTTTAAGTACCCATAATTTTACTCACTATAATTTACTTCTACCTATATCTCATCCACTCTAATTCCTAAACCCAAAATGTTTGCTTTATTTAAAGTTTCTATTGGAATTAGCTCTTAAATTAAATCCTTGATTATTTCTTAAGACACGATAATCCTATTGCTCTCTTCTGATAAAGATTATAAAGAAGAAAATTAGAGCATGATGATCAGGATAAATCGAACATGATGTCTCTTATGATAATCAAGAACTCTCCAACATAATGCTATCACTAAAGTTATTTCAGATTAAGATTTTCCTAAGGCTAATCTCTTATATATGGAATAATCACTAGAACTCCTAAGATGCATGCATTCTTTTTTAAAATTCTAAATTATAAAGTTAAGTGGTATATGTGAATACATTATAATGTACAATATCATGACCCATATAGTTAAGGGCTTACGCATGAAAATAAGTACATTTTTCCAGTACATTACATACTAAGATTTTCACTTGTACAATTTGATGCCTTATAAATCAACTATAACACTCAAAAGTACCAAAGTATAATGAGTGTGTTGATAAGCAACTTATGTACAAATAAATAAATGTTTAAAGCTGGAAAATAAGTTGTTACTCACCTTACAACCACTTAATTTAAAAGAGGATTGTTCTAAGGTCCATAGTCAAAATACAAGTACAAAATCCCAACTCTAATGTTCTTCAAAGGAAAATCTCACTGCATAATTATGTCATTAGACTAAACATAAGCAACGAGACTATCCATTATTCTAAAGAACAGTTGGATGAATTAATTAGATAGTCACTTACTAATGATATTTAAGTCTGGTAATTTTAATATTCCAACTAACACATGATTAGTTGACTCTAGTTCCATACGTTTCCTTACCAGAATTCGACAAATAGCTAACATGAGAGTTATTGACAAAATTAATTGTTAAGGTTATAAGAACCATAATAATCAGTCTTCTAACAACGCCTTTCGATACCTTATACATTCTGAAGATTAATCAGAATATAGTATCATAACTAAGCAATGTTATGAAGGTTGTGAGGTTTGCATAACCAACATAAAGTCACACTTACCTTAAACTCTCATTTTATTTGTTCTAAATATCTGGATAGAAACATTACTAAGATGAAACTAGATGATACCTTTAACTTTCACAAATTTTGTCATCATGCAAATGAGAATTTGATAAAATAAAAATGAGACTTATAAATTTCATCCATTATAACTGAAATTCATGAGAAATCATGACATGGTTAATGAGGATGATTTTTATCTAATCTCATTCTCAGTGATTTTAAATCATGACGTTAAAAGCCCTAAATCATTATTTGGCTTAAGGAATAAGTATGGGTCCACCATAAGTTATATTTCATTAACATTCGTGGAACTTATTCCAATTGGAACATTCAGACATAATTCATTTATCATTTAAAGACTATCTACTTGTATCTAAATTTGTCGTATATGGCCCATGGTTTTTAAAAGAAATCTATTCATATATGTACTTAATAAGATTTCTATTAAATATGTCCCTAAAGTTTATCATGATATCTGGACATTAAAGGAATCAAATAAAGTCTAACGTATATATGATAGGTTCCCACGTCACGTAGCTCATTGAAACTTCTCTTGTAGCATTCTAGAGATATTAAAGATCAGTGGGAGCATTAAGTGTCTTAATAATAACTTGCAATAGTTGCAAGAGGTGGGGAGTGAAAACTTTATATTACTTCAATTTACACACCTCTTGTACAAGACACTGCTCCATCTTGACACTGTTCTATCAAAACTTGTCTCCTTAAAATCTAAAGCTACCTTTACAAAAGTTTCATTGTTGCTTAATTGTGGGCACACTTAGATATCTTATCTAACCTAACATAATCCTCAACAAGAGAAACTACAATGACTAACGTCATTAATATGTTCATTAATATGTTTTCTCTATTAGAATTTGTTTGGCCGTTAAATATTGACCCTAAGCATGCTGAGTTCCTAAAGTTTTCTAAGGTCAGTGGGAGCAGTCAAAGTCCTTATAATGACTTGCAAGGAATACAAGAGGCGGGGGGAAGAGTGTCATTAAATTTCACTTCGAATTTAACTCCTATTACACCTCTTGTACATCATACTGCACCAACTCTTACAAACTTAGAATCCTGAAAATGATAGAAACCTAATCAAGAGCTAATCCATAAAACTGAAACTTCTAACAAACCCAATAATCAACTCAGGAGGTCATCTAGGTTTAAAAACCTACTAACTTTGATGATTACATAACCTCCCTAATTTGGAGTTGAAATGGATTTTGGAAAAGTTTACTGATCCTATCTCTTCTAATTAAGCCATTAGTGTCAATCAATCTTCTGAATGGAATAAAACAGTTTTCTAGTAAAACTGATTTTATGTGTTCGCATAACGTTTGGGATTTGATTGAATTACCTAAGAGTGTTCATAACTAAACCAAATCTTGATATAAACGTTAAGACACAAAGAAGCATGATTGATTATCAAAGGTTGTACTCAGGAAGAGATAAATTATTAAAGAATCGTTATTACATATCTAACAAAAGATTTCTTTTAGGATCATCTCTGTTCTAGTAGCTTATAATAGTTTTGAGCTACATTAAATGAACATTAAAACAACTTTCCTTAACAACTGGCTGACATATTTACATGTTCATAAAACAACCTGAAAGTTCTAAACTTAAGGTTAAAGAACAGTTTGACTATAAGCCAATAAAATCCATGTATGGTTTAATGCAAACATCATAATGTGATGAAATCTTAACGTAATTATTTTCATCAACAACCAAGTGGAGTAATGTACCTACCTCAAGATGAGTGGGAGCAACTAAGATAAACTTGTCTATATAGATGATATTCTTTTGACAAGTAGATGTTACATAAGCCAAAGCATTGTTAACACAAACTTTGATATACTAGATCTCAGAGATATCTCTTACATAATAGATATTATAACATGTTGAGATAGACCAAATGGGACATTACTTCCGTTCCATAAGTTTTGACATTAAATTGGTCCTTACATATGTAACAAACAGTACTGCTCTCCTTTAGAGGATAATAGGATAAATGAGGTTATTTCTTACGCTTCATTAATTAGAAGCCTTACGTAAGTTTAAGTCTATACTCGTTTAAGTATTACTCACTTTGCAACACACTAGATATGTCTAGATTAATGTGAAGCATCTAATAGAGTATTAAAATATCTATAAAGGAAACGAGAGACTATAATTTAAAGAAGAAGTGAGAATTAAAACCGGTTGATTACTCTAACTTTGTGATATTAAAAGATGACAAAAATGTAATTTCGGGTATATCTTTATGTCAGCAGACAAAACCTATCTTATGGAGGAGTCATAATAAACTGATAATAACAACCTAAGTTATGACGATATAATATATTGTTGATCACAAAGCAATAGTCACTAAATGTTGTTGAAAATTTATCAGTGGACTCATAACTTTATTAACTCCATATAATTAATATATTGAAGACTTATTGTGATAAAGTCAGCTACCATGTCTCTTTGAACAGTAACAGTTCGAGAGGTGCTGCATTAAATTTCGATACACAATTAATTATTCGTTTATGAACGAATTGAGGAAACTAAATCTTTGTATCGAATGCATTCATGATATGCTTAAGGATCCTATAACTAAAAGTCTATCACCCATAACTATTATGTAAGCGCTTATAATAATCACGGGTTTATTGATGACTATGTACAACTGCATATCGTACTATGAATGATTAACTTTTAATATTCCTCATCAGTTTGATTTTGTATGTCTCTTACATATGTTCTGCCGGTGTAATGACATATAGACAACTATAAATACAAATCAAACGCTAAAGGGCTTGTTTGTATTTTGATCATAACTGTTAGGTTTTAAATTAAGGCTATAGTATGACTAATGGGGGTCCTGAGTCGCATAATGATTCAACGGCTGTATTTCTCTGCTATAGTACTTGTTTAAGGCTAAAATGAGTATTAACTTCTGATCAGACTAATCTAATACTCATGATAAATGATTACTCGGCTAAGTGGGAGAATGTAAGATTAAATATAATTATTATATTTATATTTAATTGTGTAGCCATTATAATCATTTATATTATTTGGATCAAAATATATTAAACCTATAATAAATTAGTTGGTAATTGTTGATGGGCCAGATTACCCTAATTAACTAATTGGGTTTCCCCTTGGGTGTATATAAGGAGATTACTAGAGAGGGATTAGGGTTAGACATTCATAACATCACACTCAATATCGCCCCTCCTCTCTCTCCATTACTACGAGTTCTCCAACCCTAAAGAACTCGGTACTACCATCAAGAAGATACATCCTAAAGGGGAACCAGACCAATCTGACGAACATGACGTCTACTTCCCTCTCTGGTGTGGTGACTGCTAATCAGGTACACACCTCTTATTTTATTGTTCATGATTGAATTTACATCATTAGGGTTTATGTTTTACCCTTGTTCTTATGATATAATCAACAAAAAAATCTATGCTGATTAAAACATGAGAAGAAACCTACCTTGTCAACAAAAATCAAAATCTTAAAAAACTTTAAAATTACAAATCAATATAACCCACATGTATGTCACCTTAACACCAAATACAAATCAAGAAACCCTAAAACTGATGAAAGTAAGAAGCAAAAGAGTTGACATACACTATAATAAAAATAAGATGAAACTAAAAGAATTGAAATCACAAGATTTTGCTCAATGAGATGCAGTTACAAATGTTATGATCTTAGAATGATGGGCGACTGCTACCATGGTTACCCCAATAAGCATCATTTGGCAACTGAACTGAGTTTAGTAGATTTGGTGGCATGCCTTGAAACAGCGACGGATCCGTCATTAATTGTTGTTGCTGTTGTGATGGTGGTGGTGTGATGGCTCCGGGAGATCCTAGGGAGCCACCTTGAATAGGCAAATTACTTTCTTCATCCTCAAGAGGCAGTCTTTCATAGGCGGCGTTGCTAAACGAAGCCGCCATGATAACAACCGGCCCTGCGGCTAATAGGGTTCCCACCACACTACCACCCACCACCTGCCCTTGGCCACCGGCTAAATAAATAGTTAAGCCGGTGGCAGCAGGTGGTGCTGGCGGTGGCAGGAAAGATCCTGCCAAGGACAGGATCTCAAACCGCCCATGCAATGTGACAACCGCCCCAGGCGAGGCCGGTTGTCGCAGTGTCACATTTGTGACGGTTCCTGTACCACTTATGATACAGACACCACGTTGCCGACGGCGTGCGAATGTGCTGATGCTATCCATCACATCACACCCGTCGGCAACTTCCATCACATGGGTGCGCAGCGCGTTAGCGCTGTCCCTCGTGATTATTATAGGCGGTTTGGGTTTGTTTTTCGACCCCGCGGGACGTCCTCGGGGTCGTCTACCCATCTCTCCGTCTCCGTCTTTGCCTTCACTACCACTGCCACCACCACCGCCGCTATTGTTCAACATATCTTCATTCTCATGTTCTCTTTTGTGACCACTCATGTTGAGACCATTGTTGCCGCTTTGTTCATCTTCAGAATTCTGTTGGAACTGGTGCAGATTGAAGTTTCTTGTATGAAACGGTGGTGGGAGAGAGTGGCCATCCATCTCCGCTCAGTTCTTGTTCAAAAACTGAGTTCAGAGTAAAGAATTTCAAGTGGTAATCTTCCGTAGAAAGATTTGAAGATGAGCAAGAACACCAAATTCTACTTTGAGCTGAGTTTAATTAGGGTTTTAAACAGGTTACTGAGGATGTATGAGGTTAGGGTTAGGGTTAGATTTAGATCGGATGGTGGATTGGCGTTGACCTGATTGTGTGCATATATATTATTTTCTATAAATAGTTAAATGTCGGTATATATTAGATTTGACAAGACTTTCAAGTATGTATTTGTGGATTTTTATCATGAAATAAGACGTTAACGGTTAGAAATTAATTAAAACAGACGGTACTTTCTTTTTTTAATTTTATTTGACTTTTTTTATAGTGAAATTAAGAAAATAAGGTCATAAGGTCAATTAGTATAATTTTTGGATCGTTATGAAACAAACGTACAATTTGGGTAAACCAATGAACAATTCGTATAATTAATTATTTATTTATTTTTTCTACCAAACAATCATGTTCGCTACCAATCATAATAAAAATCCCATAAAAGCCGAAATAATTTAACTACTTTTAGCAATATTAAAGATTAATTTATTTCTAATTTTAAATTTACAACGAAAAACTAATTACAAATGGATACCGTTGTAAAATCCATAGCAAATTTTGCTATGAGATCCCGTCTCAAATGTGTCTTAATATTAGATAAAATTCATTTAGTGAGATGCGCGTTGCTAATGATCGTTTATGTAGTAGTGGCACTGATGTGCAAACGAGCAAACACGCTTGAACACAAGAACCCTTAACACGCATTGACACGTACACCTGAACACATACACTCATACATAGCTAGATACCAGGGCCGGCTCTGAGAATTCGTGTATCCTGTTCGAGCTCGAAAAAACGTGCCCTTATGCCTTACCGAAATTGGGTATTGGGAGACCTAAACCTAATGAGAATGGGCTAATAACTAATCTAAACCTAGTTTTGTAAGTGGGCATATGTTGGTGTTTGTATGGGTATACCCTATTAATTTATTTTTTTTTAAATATACATTTCATTTTTTTTAAATAACGTGCCCCTCAAAATATCGGGCCCTGTCCGGTGGTCCTCCCCGCCCACCCTCATGGCCGGCCATGCTAGATACATACACACGAGTATGCACCAAAGTGTGGGCAAGTAATCGCTGATTGGGTGAAAATCATTCCATTGCACACACATATGTACATGTTGCATCTCAACTTGATGACGAGTTGGGTTAAATTCCACTTTTCTCCCTAAAATAGAGGAAGAGAGAAAGAAGTCATCCATCCAAGTGTATTAAGGAGGAGGCATTCTCTTGTCATCCAAAAAACAGGCACAATTTTAATAAACCGTACGTCTCTAAGAATAGGAATAAAGAAGGAGAGGATATCTCCTTCTCAATAGGGTAATAGCTTAGATGTGCAAAGATCGAGGTGGATTAAGGTCTCATAGGTCAAAGTCAAAAAGTCAAGACACGAGCTATAAATGCAACATGCAAAGGGACAAAAGAGAGTTGTCTTTTTCAGCTAAAGAGAAGTCAATGAGTTTCTTGATATAGAGCGTAATAGGAAAACAGAGAGTTGGAAGGGAAGAAAAGGGTCTGCTACATTTTCTCTCCTGAAAATGTATTCGGTCGCCTTAGGAAAAGGAGAAGCCCCTTGGTTGGCTATAAATACTAGCCCAAGGGTTCATTGCAACACATCCCAGATACAAGACTTATACCATAGACTTGTAGACCTACATTCTTGCTTACTTCTCCTCTCTAATCTGTATACTCTTCCTTTGTACTTTTTCAGTTGTTACTTGTACTTCTATCTAATCATACTACTTAGCCATGGATCTCCCAAGGATAAGTTTCTTGTTATATCAAATTATCAATAATACGTACTTAATTACCATCGTTTAATCGTTGTAACAACAAGCCTCCTTTTTAGTTAATAGATGATCATAGATCCTATGAACCATTTTCAGAGTTTTCCCTTCACCATATGAGTTTAGTACTAAAACTGTGAATGAAAGTTACAATTATGTCCAAGGTTTTCTACGCCCCAATAACTTGAACAATGCTCTTAATTACATGCATGGATACCCAATAACATGTCTTTGGCCTAGCTAACTCGCTTTGATGAACCCCAACATGTGGACAATTTCATGGCAATGCAAGCATAAAGATTTCTTCAAGCAGCTTTAGTTTCCTTGAAAAACAATGCGAGGAGGCATGACCCGACTAATTAATGCCAAAAGCGCATCTCGTATAGAATAAATAAGTTGTAAACCACTCACTACTTGCTCTTCTACTTACAAGGTGGCTTTTGAGTAGTGGATTTTAGTAAAATGATGGTGGAATATGTAGGTTATATTGTAGGTAATTTCCCATATCATCATGATGTTATCATTTTCAAATTGAATTATGGTTCTCTTGAAATCTCAATCGATAATTCAGAAAAAAGAAGAACTGATAAGTATTATTTATTATAATAAATTAATATCGGAAATAGATCAAAGATTAGGTTTATAAACGGTGAACCATATCGCAAACATTTTGCCAGAATGAAACAGTGCGTTCATCTTGTTACTAGTAGTTCTTAGTTTAGACTCGTGTGAGCACAAAAACGAATGATGATTGTCTTTTGTTAGTAGGAACTATGTTGTTTGTTGTTTTTGGTCGTCGGCACGGACACTTTTCCCTACTAATCAAACGATTCATCACTTAGTTACTGTTGATTAGTTAGTTACTATTGATCAAGGAATCACGACCCCGGCTCTGTTATTGACCAAAGCTGTAAATCAAATTAATCATGAACTCGCCTGCATTCTACACCTCTTAACTTGTATCGAAGTTGTTTCAGAATTTACTTTAGTTTTAAGTATAGATGTAAAAAACTTGGGGCTTAGTAAGTGCATGGGTCATGGAGGATCCGTCAACAACGTTGATTGTGTTATTGGAGATCTGTTAGTGAAGCGCTTGTTGATAATCCATCAGATTATTAATGTTCGTCAAATCTGTTAGTGAAACGCTGATTGTGTTCAGTAACGTATAATATATATCTTCACCATCGGGTTATCGTCCAATCTGCCTATTAGTGAAAGTACTCTAGTTGAAGAACGAACGTCGACGTATGCCTGTTCGTTGATTTATGTTCGTAAACATTCGTTTATTAATATTCGTTAGTTTACCTTTGTTTAAGTTCATTGGTTTATATAATCATTTAGAATATTTAAGCCCATTACAATTTAGTTTAGTTTTTTAAAGTTTAAATGTACCCTCCGACAATTTAGTCTAGTTTCATTATTTTGGGATATCGGATTTAAATAACCCCAACTTTCACCAATTGACATATAACACTCCCAACTTTTGATTTGTACCACACCACTCCTAACTTTCAACTTATTGGCCGATAGCATTCCCAAACTAACAAAAACTAACTCAGTTAGTTTTTTTGCTGATGTGGCAATTGTGGTTGATGTGGCATATGACTTGGTTTTTTGAACCAGTTAAACCCATTTCCTAAAAGACTCCTTTTAGTTTACTAAAAAGAAAACCACCAACCCCATTCCATCCCCTTTATTGAAAGCACCTACTGTAACGCTTCGCATTTTTGTATTTTTCTTATTTAAACAGTTGTAATCGTATTCTATTTTTGGAAACTTGTAATCGTATTGTATTCTTCAATCACTTCCAAACTTGTAATCCGAGACTCGATCATAATGAATTTCATCTGTTATACTTACACTTATTATACTTATACGCAATCAATCTTTGGGTACTTGTTTTGTGCAAACTGAGGCTTATTATACGCTTGATTCGCATTTATACATACACGATACATAAACTCGCATGCATTATACTCGTACAATATCTTGTTACACTTTAAAAACCTAAAAATGGGCTAAAACACAAGAAATTAGCATAAAACAATAAACATTTCAAAGTTTGGGGGCTGAAATGTAATAAAACAAACTTGGGCATGAAAAGTGCCTCCTCAAGGCCCGCGAGCCAAAAGCCTATTCCCCTTGTGGATGGCGAGAAGACTCGATCCGCAGAAGGTTGTTTTCAACTCATGCACTGGCCATTTTCACCCACCTCTTCTTCACCTAATCACGATATAACCTCATTTAAACACAAACCCTAATCCACCATTATAAAACCATACCTTCTACACCTCCATTTCACTTTTCCAACTCCCTAAACACTCTCAAATCTGCTGGAATATCAAGTTTGAGGTAGAATTCTCTAAGTGCAAAAGTGAGCCTTCACCTCACTTTCTTCCACATTTCTTCATGTCTTCTTCTTCTTCTTGAAATCTTGGAACACCTCTAGGAGTGTTTCCACAAGTTTACCATGGTAAAGTAAGGTGTAACATCACCATTTTGAGGTCCAACTTTCTGTTTTGGAAGAAACTTTACTAAACTTTTACAAACTTTGTAAAATCCTGTACCTATCTTGCTCATAACCAAGTCTATGGTTAGAGAGCTTGAGCATGGTTGATTTCTATAAGTTTAGAGGTGCAAACACCCTCTAAAATTTCTGTTTTGATAAGGTTTTAAACAACCTACAAGTGTTGAGGCCAATCCAAGATTCATCATCTTCAATATGGTGAAAAGTGTGAACCGTGGAAGCCTTGGCTTTCCAATTTAGTTCCACTACCTCACTTGTATGTTTTGGTACAAAACAACTTCCACAAAGTGACAAGGCTACATCACGTCCTTGAACACTTTTCATGCTCGAGATGTATGCATCTAGTTTGCTCACTTGGTTGTTTTTGTTAGTTAGTTTAATCTAATCTTATATTCATGACCAACCGAACTCATCAACTAAGTTGATGAGTTTGTGCTTTGGTGAATCATACAAAGAGTTTTAATGGATGGAAATCATCCTACCTCCATGCTTGACTTACATGATAATACATGATGGACGAAATTATAACTTATACTATATATAATATATACCTATTAACCGAATTCTTGATACTAACCGGATTATGGTTAGATGTCAAGGACCTAGGTTATATTATCTTCGTTTCTAGACTCCTCGTTTGTGATTCTAATGGGCAAGTTAGGACCTATGAAAACACATAAAAACTTAGTGTCCAAACGAGTATCTAGACAAGATATACTTTCATGCATGTATACTTTCCATATTAATTCCGAATGCAAACTCTCTACAAATTCCATGTACTCATACGCATTTGTTTCCCCAATGTAGGGTAATTTAGGTGCTCCATCCTCAACGACTCGTCAACTCACGTTCATGTTGGAAGCTTAACAAAACCGTGAGTGTACATGACCCTTTTTTGTAACGCCCCAAAATTCGAATGTTTATAATTGTTAAATGTTCTCGTATGGTATATCAAGAAATGAATGACTAGGTTATTTAACCAAGTTAACAAAATGGTAAAAACAATTAAAGGAATGAAAGTTGTGCCCATTTATAACTAGTGACAACTTGAGGGGCTAAAGTGGGTTAAATTGAAAGTTGAATTAATAAATAAAAATTACACACACAAACACACACGATCGTGTGTTCTAGAGAGAGCAGGAGCTCTCATGAAGCCAAAACCCTAACTTCATCTAATCCATCAAATTGGAAGGATAAACGAAGCTCAAATTCAGAACCGAACACGAATTTGTGATCACCTACACGAGGGGATCATAAGGTATGTCTTAAATTCTAGATTGGTGATTATCCACGTAGTGGGTTATGTTGTAAATCGTGAATTGTTATGAAATTGAGCATGAGGATATGTTAGAATCATCATATAGAACATGGGTTATGCATTATTAGGGTTAATTTGATGCTTAGAGGTGAAACCCATTAGTTATGGTGAGAATGA
Organism: Helianthus annuus; assembly: GCF_002127325.2. NCBI lineage: Eukaryota > Viridiplantae > Streptophyta > Magnoliopsida > Asterales > Asteraceae > Helianthus > Helianthus annuus. Next base: position 11,929,085 of record NC_035439.2, read on the forward strand.
TGAGTTGAATCATCATCCATGTTTAACTCTTGTTGAATATTGATGTATTATGTGAGTAATATGGAGTCTTGTTAGAAGAATTGAAAGAAATATGATGATAATATGTTTGAATGTTTAGGTGTGAATGATATATGTTAATTAGTATGAGGATTTGATGAATTATGTATAAAATTAGGAGATTGTGCATGAATTAGTTGTACATTATGTTTAGAAGGTTGTACACACACACCAAGGGTATGATGAAATTAGAGATAATTGAGCTTAGATCACTAGTAAGTGATTAACAATGTAGTTATGAAGTGGGTTTTGTATAATATGATGATATGTTATTGTTAATGATGTTTGAAATCACGTACGTGTGTAAATGTTTAAAGGATTTCGGCTAGGATTTGATAGATTAGTATGTTTTGAGTTTGAATGGTAATTTCCGAAATAAGATCCGTGTGATTAATGATGAACAAGCTAACTATCTTGAGAATGATATATGATAGTTGATGCTTGATAAGCGACATAGAAGCTTGGGAAAGAAGCGGGTCAAACGAGACTAGTGCGCACGGGAAGCATATTCGGATGTTAGGTAAGTTAAGCTTTCACCCTCCCTGTAGAATACTTATTCATTGTATAGATTATGAATATGGTAAGTTTATAAATGAAGTACGATGTTCCGATAAGTATTGATACGGGTCGGAACATGTGTCCATGATAATAACTATGGGTGAAGGAGAAAATGGGGTAAAGGGATATTATGGTAATTTTGAGTATGAGCCAACGAAAGAAAAAGATACATAGAAGGGATAAGGAATAATTACAACCATGCAAGGACGAAATGGACATTTAGACTTAACGGGTCAAATGGTGAAGCTATCACCATTTGACGATGTCGACTAATGATTGTATTGTCAAGCATTAAGAATTCACAAGGAGAGTAGCGAAAGGAAATTGCGTTGCTATTAACTAGCATCTTAGTGACGACGTATTAAAACGGGTCTTAGCTTTGATCCGAGCCAGGTACGTGTGAATACAGTTGTAGTTATGTCGTAAGATTGGTTAAATATGCAATGAAGTCCTTTGTTGTAAAGGATGGAGCAAGGTTGACAAAAACGCCCTTGATAGGTATATCGGGCAAACGACCTTAAAAGTTATTTGGAAACAAGCTATTTGACTTGAGTAATGTTTTGGTCAAGTAAGAAAGCAGAGAGTATGGTTTTGTATGTCCTAGATCATTTAATGCGTAATTACCCATAACGGGTCAAAATAAGCTTTTGAGCGAAATTGGGTTAAGAGCATGCAAGACATCAATGAATTTAATCTTTTACGATAGATAACGTTGAAATTATAAGGTTCATGAGAAATTGAGGTCAAATAAACAGATAATTTTGATAAATGCATGAACGGGTCAAAACTTTGTAAAAAGGTGATAAGTCGATAGCTTAAAAGTCTAGAATTTTGTTAATCCGGATGCCGGATGTTAACTCCATGTGATGGATAATTAAATTACGATCACGTAGGAAAAAGAATTGGGTAAAATGGATCAAAAACGAGAAAGTTATGCTCGTTTCCGTAAAACTGAGTTATGCTGGGAATATGCAGCAACAGCTGCAAACATTCTGATCATATTGGGTGGTGGCGCGACGCGACAGCGAAGGCAAGTTGCCGTCGCGGGACGCCACGGGCTCCAGAGTTACAAAAAAATTAATATTTTAACGTATGTGCAATGCGAACCTGTTTAGACCGTTTTTAAACGCTTATACACTAAGTATGGCTGATTTATTTCATGTTTTAGGAGATGTAGACATGGGTGAGGATATGTATGTATGTATGTATGTATGTATGTATGTATGTATGTATGTATGTATGTATGTATGTATGTATGTATGTATGTATGTATGTATGTATGTATGTATGTATGTATGTATGTATGTATGTATGTATGTATGTATGTATGTATGTATGTATGTATGTATGTATGTATGTATGTATGTATGTATGTATGTATGTATGTATGTATGTATGTATGTATGTATGTATGTATGTATGTATGTATGTATGTATGTATGTATGTATGTATGTATGTATGTGTGTATGTATGTATGTAGGATTGTTGGTAGGTATGGAAGTAGTTATGTATTAACGTATACAAGTATGTAGTTATGCTTGAAAGTATGTATGTATGTGGGTACGTATATATGCATGTACGCAAGTAAGTATGCATGGTTGTATGCAAGTTTTCAATACTATACAGTATTAACGTTATTAATAGTGCACCTCGAATGAAGTGTAATGCAGGTACACTATTGGAGTCTCACCAGGATTGATGTTTGCATGGAAAGATTAAATATAGAGGAATATCGGAATGAGAAGTATACGAGTATGAATCTGGGTATGTGTGACAACCCTCATAATTCCATGTATCCGTACGATTAATTAATGTTAATTAAAGTGATTGATGACTGTGCTGAATTACTTAACTGCTTTCCGATTACTGTGTCATACTTACATGTGCTTGTTAACATACTAGTCTTGCGCAGAAAAGTTACTAAATAGTCCTGTATGCTTTCCTGAGTGTTGGGAATTAAAAGTGTTACAAAAAGATACATAAAAGACACTAAACAGAATAATTTAGAACTTTAACGGAATGGTATCCAACCGAACAACCGGACATTACCCGGGACACTAAAATACTGCAGAACATTGTTTGTATTTTTCTGCACTAGTTATGGTCCCCGAACATCATAACACACCTTATAAACATATAACATCTAGAAACACTAAACATACACTTAGATTTTAACCATATCACCTAACTACCCATTACAACTTAACCAACCCCCCCCCCCCCTCATTTCCACGGTTACCATGGGTGGACCCACCCATGGATTTTCTTGAATTGTTTATGAGATTTGTAGCCTCCTTTTGCAACATAAGGACTAGTGGTTATTTAGATGTTGGAAGATGATTATTTATAAACCACAAGTCCCTCACTTAAACTCATTTTTCATCATCACACCAACACTCCACTCTCCTCCTCCTCCCTCTCTTGGTCACGGCCGAGAACACCACACCCACCATCACCTTCATTCCCCCATTCTCATACAATCCATACACTTACAAGGGTGATAGAAGGTGCACAAAGGAGTTAGGAGCTTGTAGAAGTTGAAGGACCTAATTCGTTTGCAATTAACCACCTCATTTCTTGAACATCCCTAGCCTTGAGCTAGTGGTAAGAACATCCTACACTTCATATTTCATCTTATTTAAGTGGTTAAAGTAGGTTACATGATGATAAACTTAAAGAACACTAAGAAACTTGAACTTGAAACATGAACATAGACTAAAGTTTTGAAGAAATCATGTTGTTTTAGTGTTGATATGCTTGTTGATTCTTGTTTGTTTGTGGAAATGATGTTGATCATCATGTAGTCTTGCTAGATCATGATTAAAAACATAATCTAGCAAGATGAGAGTATGAACATGTTAAAAGTTATGAATCATTCTCACAAAAAGTCATGAACTTGAATAAATATGATGTTTTCTTGTAAAATGATGAACAAGTAAGTTTAAAGTCTTGTAAATCTAAATGTTTCAAGTATGATTTACCAAGAAACCAAGTTAAAAATACAAGTTTACTAAATCTTGGTTCTTACATAAATAAGCATCATTTTTGGTGGTTAACAAAGTAAAGAAACCCATGTGTAACAAGAAAAATACATGAAGAAGTATTTTTAGAAAATATGAACATAAGTTGTAAAGAATCATATTCTTTAAAAATGGGGTTTTTAAAGAAGCAATCACACTTTAAAGGGGTAACAAGACTTACTAAATACACTAGTAAGTTACTACACATTTTTATAAACATTCAAGTTCATGATATAGAAATTAATGCTTGTTTTTAACAAAGATTGAGAAGTAAAGATTTTATACTGTTGATTGATGATTTTAGAATACTTTTTGGAAAATAAAATGATATGCTTAATAGCATGGACACCTCCATTTACAAAGGAAACACTGGCAAAATTTTCTAAAAGTTCCAACACTTAGAAAATATTTTTCTAAACAAGTGTTACAAGTATATTTTATAACATGTGTTTCGAATATAAACTTCGCCATAATTTTTGTAACAAAACACAAAGTGTCAGAGGTTGGTTTTGTAAATAAAAACGGATAAATATATATATATATATATATATATATATAGGGTAGGGCTAGATAGAAAACCCTATCTATATAAAAAACCCTAGAAAACCCAACCGCCCGACATTTTTTTTTTTGAAAAAAATAACACATGTAATATACATGTTTTTAAGAGTTTTGGGCCAAAAAAATCAAAAAAGCGCCGAAGTGATAATTTAAAAAAAAAAAAATTTTCAGCAACTTTCAGCATTTTTGTCTAACACATGTTAGGCACTGAATTTTGTTTATTTTTTTTTTTAAAAATCCCTTCGGCGCTTTTTTGTTTTTTTTGGCCCAAAACACTCTAAAACATGTATATTACATGTGTAATTTTTTTCAAAAAAAAAAAAAAAAAATGTCGGGAGGTTGGGTAAAAATGGGGGGAGATTTGGGTTTTCAGAGTTTTCTAAGAATTTTAGGGTTTTTTGTCTAGCATTACCCTATATATATATATATATTTAGAATATATATCTTATACTAGAACACTTGTGTGGATACTTGTTTATATTGTGAGATAGTTATATTATATTAGGGTAAAATAATATAACTTAACAAAGTACCTTGACGTTAAAATTCTGTGCTATGTGATAAAAGTAATGAGTAAATAAACCGTACGTAGGATACGTGTTATGCATGCTGTAGGATCGTTTGCTGACCTCACGAGTCGTTCAGAGAAGTTCGTATCCGAATTGAGAGGCGGAAACTAACAATTCGGTGCTATACACGCTGAATTCACTTTAATATTGCTGTTGTATTGATTTCTTGCAAGTTTACACGATCAGACAGCACTTCGGTAGAGTACCGGAACAATTACACCTTTAACTATGTGTTTCTAACTCTATTTCTGGAACCACTCTTATGACCTATTTATATAGTTCTGGAACCACTTATACGGCATGTCCGTATGAGTGGTTCACCAACTTGCCGTAAAAGGGGTCCATGATCATGACATAAGAGTGGTCCTAGAAGTGTACATAAAAGCGGTCCTAGACTAGATATGACACAAAAGCGGTCCTAGATCATGTAAACATAAACAATCCTATACAAATCACTATATCTAGGATTCCGTGCCATTTCTGATCTGTTCAGCTTCAAGACTCGATGAAAGACGTAGTCAGCAGACGTAGGTGCACTAACAAACTCCCCCTCGGATGTTGACGGAGTCTTCATCAATGCCTTCAATCAGTCTGCAATCTACAATCTTTATCAGTCGACAATCTGCTTCTGAAATATTTATCGTTCCAAGAATCCTGGTTCTCTATCTCCATCACCAACAGACTCTACTCTCTTAAATGTTGACTCGGTGTCTTCAGACTCCCCCTCTCACACAGCTGGGATCGTAGTCTGGAATAAACTCTTTCACTGGTTGTTCAGACTGTAAACAGATTCTCATCAGATTCTAGATCGTAACCTGGCATTTTATCACCTGCACAATCTCTACCCAACCATAAGTTTCTACAAAGATTAAACTTTTCAACAGCTTAGAAACTATGTTGAACCAATACACAATGATAATGATTTTGCATTCAAGAATATTATTGGATTTCATCAAAAACAATTTTATCATTTCACTCTCAAACACTCCCCAAACCAGTTCGTCAAGTTTAGCACTTTGAATTTCGAAAATCAGCATATCAACACCAGTTGTCGAAAATCTTTTTGAATTTTCAAAATTTATGCTAAAACACACCAAAACTCTTTTTGGATTTTCTAAAAGAACATAAATGCAGAAAGTAAAATATTTACAAACAATATTTTTGTGAGTTTGTGCAAGAGGATCATATCAGTTCTGAAACAAATCACCAACACCGTTAAGCTTTAAACATTCTCAGTTCTAAACAATTTACCTAGATTGTCAGTATGTTTGTCCACTTAAATTTTCACACAAATTTCAATCGATTCGAGATACGGTATTAATGTTTTAGAAACTAAAACTTAATTGTGTATCACTCCACTTGAATATACTCCCGTATCCAGATCCCAATATTCTAATCTACATGAGAATATACTACGAATGATATCTGTATATAATTTAGGGGATTAAATGCGAAAACTGAGGGATCTCAGGTCAGAACTTCCGTTCAGCAGAGAGATATCAGCTTCGACTTTTCGGTGTGTCCCCTTTAGAGGATCTTTTCAGCTACAACAACTGATCATCAATTTTATTGTCTAATCAGCTGAGGGCTATATGCTATGTTTCAAGCATATTAAAGCAAGTATTAGCCAGGGACTAGGTCAGAACTACCGTTCAGCAGAAGTCCCGGAATAATACCCCAGACATCATTGAGCAAAACGCCTAGTATACCAGAATAAGAAACCTTTCAAACGAGATTTCAGGGGTTACCTATATATCCAAGAATAGTTACCCACAAATCAAGTTAGTTGAATTTAGGTTTATATCTCGATTCAATTTACTAAATGTGTGAAAATCTACTGACATATCCACAGTAAGATTGTTTATCACATTTAAACATTACATTTCTTTAGCATGTTGTGATAGTTTACTGATGTACTATCATTTCCTCTTTTATGCATCAAAAACTCATTTTTGATTTTATCATGTTTTTGGCTTTTTCAAATTTTCTGATGTTTTTGGATTTTCTAAAAAAAATTCTTACTCCCCCTAAAATTCAAATACATCTAAAGAAAATTGAAAACAAACTGTACAGAAAATGACAACTGATATCAAAACACTTCAATTCTCCATCCGTTTGGCTTAAACAATCAGAACTCCCCCTCACAACAAACTATTTTCCCATAATGATTTCAAAACACTTAAGTTTGTTTTAATCAGAATGGTTTTCCGGAAAATAAGTTTAGTTGTTTTTATCTTTTGTAAAATGGGGTTCAAATCATCACTTTGTTTACCAAATTCTTGAATGATAATTAAATCAAGTCCAATTTAATGACCCTGATTTAACCACTTGTAAGATCTACACCAATTACTACCATACAACCACTTGTAAGTTTAGCAATTCAAGCTCTTCAAACCTGTTTTTCAACCAATTACCATCTTTAGGTTGAATTCTCAAGATGCCGATTCCTACTCCTCGCTTACAAACCTGGGAGTTCCGGCAAGTCCTGCAACTACACAAACAGATTTAGAAAGATGCCGATTCATGATCCGCAATACCATCTTGGAATCTCCGGCAAGTCAGGATTCTATTCTTGAAAAAATATATCCACCCAAGCCTGACCATCCTTGGGTGTAACCTCATCATTTTCATCCCTTTTTTCAACCGACTTGTAAACCCATCCTTTGGAAGCATAAAACTCCTGAATGCTTTGGGCCTTACCACTGGCCATTCTTCCAAAGATGCGTTTCACATTGTCGTTGAAAGTCTTTCCAACATCAATTTTCTTTTTGTCTGAATAAAATTGATTTGGAACATCAACTTTTCCGATTTTAGATTTGTAATTTTTAGCATGTAGTGGCGGAAAATTCACATCGTCCACTTTCGGAATTTTCTTTACAACCTTTCCTTCAACACATGGCTCCTCTGATTTTATGGAATCAGATTCATTGCCAGAACTGTTACCTGAACCTTTCACAACCCATTTCTGATTTGATTCTTTGGCTATGCGTTTGGAAGCACTCTTTGAAGATTCTCCTTTTTCATAAGTTGAATTTTCAAAGCCTGTGAACTTCCGAGTTGAAAGTTCAGTCTTCTCTACAACCTTTTCTTTCATTTTTCCAGAGACTTCTTGTTTGGGTCTGTATGTCTTTGGACAATCCTTTGCTACATGACCCACAGATTTGCACTGAAAACAAGATCTCTTTTCAACCTTCTTCAGAACTTCGGTCTTCTTTGGTTCTTCTTGCTTTTTGGCAAGGAATTCCTGATTTGTCTGATTTCTGAATAATTTTTCTTTTTCAGCTTCCGAAGTTTTCCCTGAAACAAACACATTTTTTTGTTTATAAAATTTTTCATTTTTATAGTTTTTCGGTGGAATAAAACCGAGACCTTTCTTTTTGTAATTACGATCATGGTTTGGTTTCTTTTGGAAACTATAACCACAATTGTAACCCATTTTCTTGTTGATTCTTTGTTGATCTCTTGAAGTGTATTGTTTAGGTTTTCCATTAAGATTAAAATCTTTTATTTCAGAAATATTAATTTCTGTGATTTTGAAAACCTTTTGAATCATTTCAATTCTGACACTTCTTATTGGAAAACTTTCATCTGAATATAATTTGTCAGAACCCTTCAAAGTATATGCTATTTTGACTGATTCATCATTCAAATTAGATTTCGAAAGCAAAAACTCTTTGTCATAAATCCGTTTGTCCTTTTTGACTGTTTGCTTTGATGCACTGGACCCAGACTTTGACTCGGGTTTTGACTCTAAATTTGGTTCATCAACATCATCTTTGTCTAACACCTGATCGACCACACTTTTTATCAACTTCGACTCATGATCAGTGTCTGATGATGTGTATGTGACATCAATGTTCTCCGGTAAGTTATCTGATGATCCAGACTCCCATTTCAAATTGATTGCTTTATCGACTCTTTCTGAATTTGGTTTTCGAGGAGAATAACCATTTTCGACTGGAGGCGGACATCTATTGTAACTCGGTTTCTTACCAGAAGCTTTCAATTCTTCTACAACATCTGTCACACTTTTTACTTCTTCCGATATCTGCACTTCCTTGAAAGTCTTCAAATCTTTCATCACCGGGTAAATCCTGTCAACCACAAAAGTAGAACATGAGTAACTATCTAATAATTTCTTGATTTTCTCAGTTTCTATCTTTTGTGTTGCCAATTCCAACTCGAGATCTGCACATTTCTTTATATTGTAATTCGCTGTATCAAGCTGTCTCAGATAAGCTATCTTCAAAGTATTCATAGCTTCAGCTTGTTCACCATCAGAATCAGTATATTTGTTGATTTCTCTGTTCATAGTATCATACGATTCTTTCAGCTTATGAATATTATGCAACAGCTCATTGTTCTGCTTAATCAGCGAATCACAATTCACGCATTTTTCTGGAACCACAACTGGCTCAGCATCTGCTTTAATCTCGAACTCAGGAACCTCTTTCACAGTCCTGCCTGAATTCAAAAAGTGAACTCTTCTCAATTCTTCAGCTTTTGCTTCTTCCTTCAATTTCTCTTCCTCTTCAGCCTCCTCTCTGATCTGTCTTCGTCTTTCTTCAGCAGCTTCCATGACTTTTCTGCATCTTTCTGCACATTTTAGATCATAAGCATTACCAAAGAAAGCATGATAAGTATTTTTGGCCATAAAATCTTGATCTTTACAAAAATCATCCCACATAAATCCTTCAGCCAGTTTCTCATCATTTTGTTCAGCTATACAAACTTTACTTTCTTTCGGAAGATATTTTTCCCATGTAAAATCATCATATTTTCCCTGACTAACAACACAAGCCCTTTTATCAACCACGTCTCTCCCATGAGCTGTTTGTGCATGCTGCTGTGCTGGCTGAGTGATTTGATGATAAATGGCCTTCTTGTGATAGTCATTGTTTCCGAAAGGATTCTGGGCACCGGTAGCTTCACGGTTTTTGCATTCTCTTTTGAAGTGTCCCTTCTCCCTGCAACGGAAACATGTGACTTTCGATTTATCGAAACCTAAAGCAGAAACATTAGCATCACGAAAATCATCACGGCCTGTAATTTGTTTAAACTTTTCTGCACGCCTCATCACACTCGCCATACACCATTTGATGTCCATTAGTTCCATTTCTTCAGCATCGATTTGATCGTAATCCTCCTTTGTAAGCATAGGATTGCCGATCTTACCTGCAACAAAACAGCTATAAGATTCTAATATCATCCCTAACAAAGACATTTGATTTTTTGCAATATCTTCAGTGTAATCTTGATCATTTTCAAGACTTAACACAATGTTACACTGAAGTTTTCTATCGTTCTTTGTTACAGATATATTGGGATCGAAAGATGAAAATCTGGTATTGCTATTTGATCCTTGAGATGCCTGCTTCTCAGGAGAATCTTTGACATTGTATGCAGTTTCGATCTTCGGAGAAAACTTTGTAAAATCAGTAGTACCATGCTTGTAGTACAAACTGATATCCTGTTCACCGTCATAATTCTTCATCCGAGCAATCTTCCTCTGCTCCATCTCCTGAGCTTCCAGATGCTTTATGAAGTCTCCGAGTTTCATCTTATTGTATTCTGCTTTGTTTGACTTCAGCATCATCAGATAGGTTCCCCATGTCTCGTATGGAAGAGCATCTGCAAGTTTTTCAATTAATTCATCAGTAGTTTTCTTAACACCAAGTTTTGTCATATTTCGCACTAAGTTACAATATCTGTCAATAATTTGCTTGGTGTTTTCATTTTTCAATCCTCTAAACAAATCAAACTCTTTTTTCATGAGAGACATTTTGTTTTTCAACATTTCATCACTTCCGGTAAACTTTGCTTCTAACTCAGTCCACATTGAGAATGCAGTTCCGTCATGTTGAAGCAAAATTAAGATATCTTCCTTTATTGCTTGCTGAAGCAGACTGATCATTAATTTCTCATCACGATATTTCTTTTTATCCGCAGTACTCATTTCCCTAAGTGTTAGCGGAATGCCATTCACATGTCATCTTTTGTGGGTTTTTTATATTGTACTTCAGTGTGTTCCCACGCATCAAGATGATAAGCTTCAACCCAATTCGCGAAACGTTCTGACCACACATTATAATCATCAATATCCATGAGTTTTGGTGGTTTCTGAGACGTTCCAGTTTCATTTTCTATCAAAGCACTTTGGGTAATCGAGGCCGGGGTAGCAAAAGCGTTATAAAATTCAGAATCCATCGTTCAAAATTGTCAAAAACCTGTCAAACTGTTCAAATGAGCGAACTGTCTTAATAAGTGGTTCAGACAATATCCAAATCAGCGGTCCAATACACAATCCTTTTGAGCGGTTCACAAGTGTTCGAATGAAGGATCCAATTTGGGTTCGAGCGATCCAGTCAGATAAGCGGTCCAACTTGTGTCCGGATAAGCGATCCGGCTTTCGAGCAAGTCCAAATAAGCGATTCAATAAAGTCCAGATAAGCGATTCAATAATCGTCCGGATAAGCGATCCGATCGAGTGAACCAAATAAGCGATCCAACTTTTGTCCGGATAAGCGATCCGATAACGTCCGATCGAGCGGTCCAGAAGTGTCAAATGAGCGATCCGACTATAATTGTTCACAAGAGCGGTCCAGAAGTGTCAAATGAGCGATCCGACTATAATTGTTCACAAGAGCGGTCCAAATAAGCGAACCAGCCCAGATTCCTTCGCGATTTCGAACAGAAAAATCTAGATATCTCCCAAACGGCTTGGAATTTCGAGCTGAAACTCGGTAGGGTTTTTAATCAACACATTTCGCACAACATACTCAAAAATCAGCCAAAACGGACCGTGAAATCTTAGTCTGACGTGAGAAAGAAGGTGTAGAAAAAGAAAACGTGACGAAATTCAGCAAATTTCACTAGAACTCTTCCTCCTGAAGCTCTGATACCACTTGTAGGATCGTTTGCTGACCTCACGAGTCGTTCAGAGAAGTTCGTATCCGAATTGAGAGGCGGAAACTAACAATTCGGTGCTATACACGCTGAATTCACTTTAACATTGCTGTTGTATTGATTTCTTGCAAGTTTACACGATCAGACAGCACTTCGGTAGAGTACCGGAACAATTACACCTTTAACTATGTGTTTCTAACTCTATTTCTGGAACCACTCTTATGACCTATTTATATAGTTCTGGAACCACTTATACGGCATGTCCGTATGAGTGGTTCACCAACTTGCCGTAAAAGGGGTCCATGATCATGACATAAGAGTGGTCCTAGAAGTGTACATAAAAGCGGTCCTAGACTAGATATGACACAAAAGCGGTCCTAGATCATGTAAACATAAACAATCCTATACAAATCACTATATCTAGGATTCCGTGCCATTTCTGATCTGTTCAGCTTCAAGACTCGATGAAAGACGTAGTCAGCAGACGTAGGTGCACTAACACATGCACTAGAAACTGATTGTTATATGTACCTTATTAGGGCGTGTTTGATTTCCTGATTTTTAGAGTAATTAATCTAACCGAGCAAACCAAGGTGAGTTCACACACTTTCTAAGGCATGGGATTCCTAGTGGTTGGGAATGGGTTAAAGAATTAAAACGAAACCTACATATCCTCCTTGGGTAGGATATGTACCGCCATCCTCCATAGGTAGGATTCCAATATTAATCCTGCGTATTCTCCTTGGGTAGAATACGAACGTTCGTCCTCCTTGGGTAGGACAACAACCTTAAAACTTACTAGACAAAACTCTATCATGAAGTCCCTCATTATATATCGACTTAATCGGTGAGGCCAATGGCGAGCGGGTCATTAGTTAATAGCGCTATTAGGTTAACAAACCTCACACCGTGCCAGTCGGACGGGCGTGTACTAATGGACTATGGAAAATGACACTGATGTAGGGCACAACTTATTTTCGTTAGTAGTCGATATGTTATGGTCTAGTGGTTCACATGGGGAAGCCCCCACGGATTATGGATATGGTTTGGGTAATAAAGAAGGAACTGGTTAATCATACTTTCAACTATGGGGTAATCCCCCACGGCAATTAAGCCAACGAAAGACAAACCATGTTTTCGGAAACAACTTAAAAACTAAACAACCAACCGTGAACTCACTCAACTTTGTTGTTGACTTGTTGTTATATGCCTTACAGGTCGTTAGAAGCTTATGGAGCTTGCACGAGGAGGAAGTCGTTGTGGGATATGGACTATTATGTCTCATGCTTAATAAATAAACTTTATGAATTTATGGAACTTATGTTTTGGTCTTTAAACTTATGAACTATGAACTTATGTTTTGGACTTACGTTTTATGCTTCCGCTGTTCACTTAAAGTTGGTTACCTTCTTTAGGTCACCAATTATATGTGGATGGTTTTATTTACTTAATTACGTTGTTCAATATGATTGGTGGCTCGATCCTGGTCATGTCATGCCTCCAAGCGGTGATACTCCGCATGGTGGATTTTGTGGGTGTGACAGATTGGTATCAGAGCTATTGGTTATAGTGAACTTGGTTTTAAAAAGGGGAAAAGCTTTTTGACAAAACCAGACTATAACTTGTACAGTCCTCAACGATCCACAACGACGCTTCGCTCCATTTGCAAGACTCGACACAATAGGTGTTATGATTTATGTTATATTGTCGGTTAGATAGTTCACACTGTGCATTAATTAACGTGATAATTGCTATTTGAACCTTGTGTGTTTACTCTCTACTGACGTCCCACACTTTCGCACTTTCGCGACACTTTTCTCACTTACGTTGCTTCGTTGTGAAGATCATGAACGGACGCGGAGGACGTATCAACCTAACTCAAGCTGAGTTAACGGCTTTGATCAATGAACGAGTTGCTGAGGCACTCGCAGCTGTCCCTGCAGGAGGTATAACCTGCCATATCAACCCATCTTAGGACGTTTAGATCCTACCTTCGTAAACCAACCCTTGTGCTTAACATTGTCTTTTACTCTCGCGCAACAGGTTAACATGCTCAGCCTCCTGTATGCACGTTCAAAACATTCATGGATTGCCGACCTAGTACTTTCAGCGGCACAGAAGGAGCTGTAGGTCTTCTCCACTGGTTCGAGAAGCTTGAGTCTGTTTTTGAGATGTGTGAATGCCCTGAAGATCATAGGGTGAAAGTTGCTACTGGAGCACTCGAAGGTGTTGCGTTAACTTGGTGGAAAACACAGGTTCAACTGCTTGGGCTGGCGGTTGCTAATGCCACCCCATGGAACAACTTCAAGAATTTGATCAAAGAAGAGTACTGTAGTCGTGACGACATCCACAAGCTAGAGGTGGAATTCTTCAATTTGAAGATGACGGGGTCTGAGATCGAGGCATACACAAAAAGATCGAATGAATTAGCTATCTTGTGTCCAACTATGGTGGATCCTCCGATCAAGCGTATCGAGCTGTACCTTAAGGGTCTGGTGCAAGAAATTCAAAGCCACGTGACCTCAGCTAATCTTGGCACCATTCAGCAAATCATCTGGTTGGCTCATCGTCTCACTGATCAGGTAATTGAGCAGAACAGGCTGCCCAAGCGTATTAGCGCTACTACTACTTCTGATGCTCCCAATGATAACAAGCGCAATTGGGATGGAAATTCGGGCAAGGGTTCTACTTCAGTCCAGTCTCAGCAGCGAAAGATTGATGACCACCAGAGTCCTGGTCAGCAATCTTCTGGTAGTCAAGGGCAGGGTGGATACTGAGGGAACCACCCCTAGTGCAACCGGTGCAACAAGCATCATAGCGGGCAGTGCCACAAGGGTCGTTATTTGAGGTGTAACAAGCTGGGTTATGAAGCCAAGGATTGCAGGAGCCCACGTCCTGCGAATCAGAATCGCCAACAACAACAACAAGCTCCACAGAACCACCAACAGCAGCAACAGCAGGGCAATAAGGGATGGCAATGGCGCCCGAGGTCATGCCTTCGTGATTGGTCAGGGTGATGCAAGGAATGATCCCAACGTTGTGATGGGTAAGTTTCTTCTGGACGACTTCTTTGTTACTGTTTTATTTGATTCGGGTTCAGAAATTCTTTGCAACGAGAAGATTGTCCGCATCCCTCGTTCTGGTAAAGAACCCCTCGTAATTCGTGGCGACAAGAGTGGTGCTATTGTGGGCATCATCTCTTTCCTTAAGGCCCAGAAGTGGTTGCGAAAGGTCCACACTGCTATTCTAGCCCTCGTTTCTGATACATCCTTGGAAGAAAAGAAGATAGAAGACATTCCTATTGTGCGCGACTTTCCTGAGGTATTTCCTGAGGAATTACCTGGTCTTCCGCCTCATCGACAAGTTGAATTCCAAATCGAGCTAGCTCCTGGAGCAGTGCCCATAGCTCGAGCACCTTATCGTCTAGCTCCATTAGAACTTGAAGAGTTGTCCACGCAACTACAAGAACTCTTGGAAAAGGGTTTCATACGTCCTAGCTCTTCGCCTTGGGGAGCTCTAGTGTTATTCGTGAAAAAGAAAGACGGTACCTTCAGAATGTGTATTGACTACCGCGAACTCAACAAGGTGACCGTGAAGAATCGTTATCCTCTTCCACGCATTGATGACTTATTCGACCAGTTGCAAGGGTCGAGTTTCTATTCCAAGATTGACCTAAGGTCAGGCTACCATCAACTGAGAGTCCGAGACGAGGATGCCCCTAAAACAGCATTCAGGACTCGTTATGGGCATTACGAGTTTTTGGTTATGCCTTTCGGATTGACGAATGCACCTGCAGTCTTCATGGATCTCATGAACAGAGTGTGCAAACCTTACCTGGATAAATTTGTCATAGTCTTCTTCATCGACGACATCCTGATCTATTCTAAGAGTCAGGAGGAACACGAGCAACACCTGAGGCTTATTCTGGAACTTCTTCGAAAATAGCGGTTGTATGCCAAGTTTACGAAATGTGACTTCTGGCTTCGCGAAGTCCACTTTCTAGGCCATGTGGTAAACAAGGATGGGATTCATGTTGATCTATCCAAGGTTGACTCGATCAAGAACTGGCCTGTACCCTGTACACCAACAGAAATCCGCCAATTCTTGGGTTTGGCAAGATATTACAGAAGTTTTATCAAGGATTTCTCAAAGATTGCAACCCCTCACTTCACTGACTCAAAAGGGTGTCACCTATCGTTGGGGTGATGCACAGGTGTCCGCATTCCAGCACTTAAAAGATAGACTTTGTAGCGCGCCTATTCTCTCATTACCTGAAGGCACAGATGATTTTGAGGTTTATTGCGACGCTTCCATCCAAGGACTTGGTTGCGTGTTGACGCAACGTGACAAGGTCATTGCCTACGCATCGCGCCAACTTAAAGTTCATGAAAGAAACTACCCTACGCACGACTTGGAATTGGGAGCAGTTGTTTTCGCACTTAAGATATGGAGACATTACTTGTACGGTACCAAGTGCACCATTTACACCGATCACAGGAGTCTCGAGCATATCTTCAAGAAAAAGGAATTAAACATGCGACAACGTCAATGGGTCGAACTCTTGCATGATTACGAATGTGCGATCAAGTATCACCCAGGCAAAGCCAATGTTGTGGTCGACGCCCTCGGTCGAAAGGATACTATACCTAAGCGAGTACGTGTGTTACAGCTCACCATTCACTCTAGCCTTCCCGCTCAAATACGAGATGCCCAGGTTGAAGCATTGAAAGCAGAGAACATCAGGGTTGAGTTGTGACAACTCGAATTTCCAAGATTTCTATTTCGCATTTATTGCACGTTCATTGTTCGTGTAGTTAATTATTTGCACAATTGATTGCTATGGAATGGTATACGTTTTGATGCAATAAATCGTATTATGTGATTGTGCATGGTTGTTTGATTATTTGTGATAGACTTGTTAATTATGTGAACTTGGTGGTGAAACTATGAAATGCTTGTAAGATGGTATGCTTGTGTAAAATATAATTATTCAGGGTGTATTGAGTAATTAGGGAAAATTTAATTATACTTAACCCTAATCCTTCACTAAACCACACACACACACACAAAAATCCAAGCACGTAGTTCACAATTCTCTGGCAATCATCACCAAATCATTGGCAAGACATCACAAGTTTGATTCCTCTCTTTCTCTAGGATCAACACAAGGTAATTGTTAATGATTGTTCGTTGATTATTTGATTGTATCAATTCTTGATTAATTGTTGATTGATGGAATGCTTGTAAACCCTAGCTTTGATTTGATGGTTCTGTGCTTAATTTGAATCTTGGTTATTGAAATGATGATGATGATTAGGATATACTTGATAGATTGATCATGTGATGATTGTGCTGTTAAGTATCTAATGATTGATTGATTATGCATTGTGAAACTATGTAACTAGGGTTTTCTGGTCGTATGAAAACAAGAAACGTAACTATTGTAGAGAACGTAACTGATACAATCGTGACTGCTTGTAGTCTGAGCTTTGTGAATGTGTTAGTCCGACTTTCACTAATTGTATTAGTGTCCGAGCTTTAATAGGTAGTATGGTCCGATGTTTACTTCAGTTTAATGTTGTCTGAGTTTCATAGAATACTTAGCCCGAGGTTATATGATATACTTAAGTCCGAGTATTTCAAAGATCAGAAGGTCCGAGCTTTAACCCTATACCCCCTTGTCCGATGTTTAACCTTGTAAAGGGACCGAGTTTAGTGATGAATTATCAAGGTCCGACCTTTTTGCATGGTACAAGATGTCCGAGTTTCAACATGGCAGCCCTAGTCCGAGTTTTTCATAATGCATAGGTCCGACCTTTTTGTTCAAGCAAGGTAGTCCGACCTTTTTAGAATGTTAAGGTGGTCCGACTTTATGTATTGTGGTGGTCCGAGTTTTTAAGGCTTCAAGCCTTGGTCCGACCCTCCTATGCTTCACATGATTTGAGTTTTAAGTGAGTATATATATATTTGAGTTGTAATTGTGACAAGAATGCATAGTCTGACTTTTTACACAAGGATATAATGTCAGACTTTTATTGATGTATATATATATATTGCCCGAATTTCATATGTAATGTATGTCCGAGCCTCGTGACGCTTGCATGACCTGAGTTTCAGTAATGTACAACTTGTCTGAGTTTTAGAATGGCAAGGCCCTGTCCATTTTATGTATGATTAAAATGAGGCCCTGAATTGTATGATAATTGATGATTGTATCTGTTAAGATGTGTATGTCCTTTGTTAAGCCACCAACTCCGTTAAACTTGTGAAATTATTAACGCTGCTAAATGTACTAAGGATGTAACAGTGGCAATTAGGTTAACATCCACGTTAGACTAAACGGTGTAAACAAAGACATGACGCATGAATTACGTGAATACGATTAACTGTTTACGTGGTGAATGATTCTTGATATATATTATCGTATGATACTGAATGCAACTGTATGATCCCGCATGGATGAAGTAGTCTATGTGATATCATACACGATAAGCACACAACACACCGTTGCTTGAATATCGAGGATTGTAAACCCTAACTGAATGAATCATGTGCAATATATCCTAGGTCGTGTGTAACGGACTTAGAGATTAATAAACCCTAGAAGCAATAACATACCGAGCAAACCAAGGTGAGTTCACACAGCCAAGGCATGGGGTTCCCAGGGTGGGAATGGGATTGGATTACTTTATTGTACGTACTCAGTTGATAGAACCTAACGATAAGAATACGACTAGACTAGTAACACTTATTGAACTGATCTTCGCACACCTGCCAAGGGTTGGCCGCGATATTATGACTGACTTCGCACACCTGCCTTTGGAAGGCCGCGAACTGAATTTACTAATCTTCGCACACCTGCCTGGTAGGCCGCGATACAGATAAACCTAGTCTAGGATACTCGGGATGAACATCCCCCAATATCTTCGCATACCTGCCTGGGAGGCCGCGATGGAAACTAATACGATACATGACATAACGAACGAACATACTACTACTCACACTGTACTATTACTGAACTGTTAACTGTGAACTCGCTCAACTAGTTGTTGATCCTCTGTTACATGCCTTGCAGGTCGTTAGATACTTATGGAGCTTGCACAGGGAGGAGCAGGTCGTTGTGGAGCATGGATTATGTTTTGAAACTTATTGAACTTATGATACACATTTGGGTTTTCGTACTTATGCTTCCGCTATACTTTGAAACTATGATTATGTTTGAACACCTATCGTATTGAATGATTGGGTTACATTTATTATATTTGATATTAATTACATGTTCGATATGATTGGTGGCTTGATTCTGGTCAGTCACGCTCCCAAGCGGTGATACTCCGCAGGTGGATTTTGGGGGTGTGACAGATTGGTATCAGAGCCATTGGTTATAGAGAACTTGGTTTTAATATGGGAAAACGTTTTTATTAAAACCAGACTATAACCAGAACAGTGCTCTCAACGATCCACAACGACGCTTCGCTCCACGTGCAAGACTTGACATCCTAGGTAATAAGGTTTATGTTCATTACCTGCTTGCTAGAATTGCATAGAACTTTGCTCGTAGTATGCTTACATTACTCTGCTCACTACTTGTTATTGCTTGAGAACACTTACGTGCTTACACTCTTCTGTCATCGCACTATTCGCGAACCTTTCTCACTTATGTTGCGTTTGATGTGAAGATCAATGGCCGGACGAATTAACATGACTCAAGCCCAGCTAGAGGCTCTCGTTCAAGCTCAAGTTGCTGCGGCACTTGCAGCTGCTCAAGCAGGTAGTATACCCTGCAGTATAGACACACACTAGGATCTTTAGATCCTACATTAACTCTCGTATTTAACTTTGTCCTATTCGTACACAATAGGTCAACACGTGCAGCAGCCTGTCTGCACTTTCAAGAACTTCATGGACTGCCGTCCAAGCTCTTTCAGTGGCACCGAGGGGGCAGTGGGACTCCTCCATTGGTTTGAGAAGCTAGAATCTGTATTCGAAATGTGTGAATGCCCTGAGGCTCGCAGGGTTAAGTATGCCACTGGCACTTTGGAAGGAATCGCGTTGACTTGGTGGAACGCGCAAGTACAGATCCTAGGGTTGGCAGCTGCTAACGCCACCCCTTGGAATGATTTCAAAGAATTGATCAAAAGGGAATACTGCACTCGTGAAGACATTCACAAACTGGAAGATGAACTGTATCACTTGAAAATGGTTGGGTCAGAGATCGAAGCTTATACCAAACGGTCGAATGAACTGGCCGTGCTATGCCCAACTATGGTGGACCCTCCAGTGAAACGTATTGAGTTGTATCTCAAGGGTTTGGCGCCAGAGATCCAAAGCCATGTGACATCGGCTAATCTTGATAATATCCAGGCTATTCAGCGCCTTGCTCATCGTATTACAGATCAGGCAGTGGACCAGAACAGGCTGCCAAAGCGTGTCAAGGCTACCACTACTGCTGTCACTACTTCTGCTACTCCCAGTGACAACAAGAGGAAATGGGAGGGGGATTCCAGCAAGGGATCAGTTTCTGTTCAGTCTCAGCAGCGCAAGACAAATGACTACCAGAATTCGAGTCAGCAATCATCTGGCAGTCAGGGGCAGGGTGGATATCGGGGAATTCACCCACTGTGTAATAAGTGCAACAGACACCACAGCGGAAGATGTCGCAGGGAACGTTGTCAAAGATGCCTCAAGATGGGTCATGAGGCTAAGGATTGTAGAAGCTCACGGCCAGCAAATCAAAACCAACAACTCCCACCGCCAGCTCCACAGAACCAGCAGCAGCAGCCACAGCGTGGAAACCGGGGATGTTTCCAGTGTGGGGCTGAAGGCCACTACAAAGGTGATTGCCCTCAACTGAACCAGAATCAGAATCGCAACAACAACAATCAGGGCAACGGGAACAACAATAACAACAACAACGGGGGAAACAACAATAATAATGGCAACGAAGCTCGTGGTCGTATGTTCGTGCTAGGTCGGGGTGACGCAGTGAATGATCCCAATGTGGTTATGGGTAAGTTTCTTCTCGACGATATTTATGTTACTGTCTTATTTGATTCGGGTGCTGATACAAGTTATATGTCCTTAAAAATGAGTAAATTGTTAAAACGAACACCAACACCCCTAAACACCAAACACGTCGTAGAGTTAGCAAATGGTAAGAGTGTAGAAGCTGCACATGTAATCAAGGGTTGTAACATTGTTTTAGCTGGTCAGACCTTCTCAATTGATCTTATACCCATAGTTTTGGGTAGCTTCGACGTTGTCATCGGTATGGATTGGTTGTCCCAACATCACGCAGAGATTTTATGCAAGGAAAAGGTCATTCGTATTCCTCGTTCTAGTCAAGAACCTCTTGAAGTTCAAGGCGACAAGAGTGGTGCTGTGGTTGGCATCATCTCTTTCTTAAAGGTGCAGAAATGTTTACGAAAGGGGCACACTGCAATTCTGGCACTTGTCACTGACGCATCAGCAAAAGAAAAGAAGCTGGAGGATATTCCAGTTGTGCGTGACTTTCCTCAGGTTTTTCCTGAAGATTTACCCGGTTTACCGCCTCATCGTCAAGTCGAGTTTCAGATTGAGTTGGCTCCTGGAGCAGCACCAATAGCCCGCGCACCGTATCGTTTAGCTCCAACCGAACTGGAAGAACTGTAGAAGCAGCTACAAGAGCTCTTGGAAAAGGGCTTTATTCGTCCAAGATCATCGCCTTGGGGAGCTCCAGTACTCTTCGTGAAAAAGAAGGATGGCACTTTCAGGATGTGCATCGACTACCGTGAACTCAATAAGGTGACGGTGAAGAACCGTTATCCTCTTCCGCGCATAGATGACTTATTCGACCAGTTGCAAGGGTCGTGTTACTACTCCAAGATAGACTTGAGGTCAGGTTACCATCAGCTGAGAGTCCGGGATGAGGACGTCTCTAAAACTGCATTCAGAACTCGCTACGGCCATTACGAGTTTCTTGTCATGCCATTCGGGCTTACGAACGCGCCTGCAGTCTTCATGGATCTTATGAACAGGGTGTGCAAACCCTATCTTGACAGGTTCGTCATTGTCTTCATCGACGACATTCTGATCTACTCCAAGAGTCAGGAGGAGCACGAGCAGCACTTACGTCTTATCTTGGAACTTCTTCGAAAGGAGCAACTGTACGCAAAGTTTTCAAAATGCGACTTCTGGCTTCGTGAAGTCCATTTCCTAGGCCATGTGGTGAACAGGGATGGGATTCATGTCGATCCATCCAAGGTAGATTCGATCAGGAACTAGCCAGCACCGCGTACACCGACAGAAATACGTCAATTCTTGGGTTTGGCGGGTTATTACAGGCGATTTATTAAAGACTTCTCCAAGATCGCTCAGCCGCTCACTATGCTGACACAGAAGGGTGTCACCTACCGTTGGGGAGATTCCTAGGAAACGGCTTTTCAGTACTTAAAGGATAGGCTTTGCAGCGCGCCTATTCTCTCATTGCCAGAGGGCACGGAAGATTTCGTGGTCTATTGTGACGCGTCAATACAGGGACTCGGGTGTGTGTTGATGCAACGGGATAAGGTTATTGCTTACGCTTCGCGGCAACTCAAGATTCACGAACGGAACTACACGACGCACGATTTAGAGCTGGGAGCTGTTGTTTTCGCGCTTAAGATATGGCGGCACTACCTGTACGGTACCAGGTGCACGATTTACACCGATCACAGGAGTCTCGAGTATATTCTTAAGCAAAAGGATTTGAACATGCGTCAACGGAGATGGGTTGAACTTCTGAACGACTACGAATGCGCCATCAAGTATCATCCAGGCAAGGCCAATGTTGTGGCTGACGCCCTCAGTCGGAAAGACACTCTACCGAAGCGCGTGCGAGCGCTACAGCTTACAATTCAATCCAGTCTTCCTGCACAGATACGAGCTGCTCAGATAGAAGCATTGAAACCTGAAAACGTCATGGCTGAAGCCTTACGCGGTTCAAGGCAACGAATGGAACAAAAGGAAGACGGCGCCTACTATGTAACGGGACGTATTTGGGTCCCACTTTATGGCGGTTTATGAGAGCTTGTGATGGACGAAGCACACAAGTCTCGCTACTCGGTACATCCAGGGTCGGACAAAATGTACCACGACATCAGAACTACTTATTGGTGGCCTAGCATGAAGGCCCACATCGCCACCTATGTTGGCAAGTGTTTGACCTGTGCCAGAGTCAAGGTTGAATATCAGAAACCCGCAGGCCTACTTCAGCAACCTAGGATACCACAGTGGAAATGGGAAGAGATTTCCATGGATTTTGTTACAGGCCTACCCAGATCCCAGCGTGGGAATGATACTATATGGGTGATCGTGGATCGACTCACCAAGTCTGCACACTTCCTGGTTATAAAGGAAACGGATAAGTTCTCCACTCTCGCAGACATCTATCTTAAAGAAGTTGTTTCGAGGCATGGGGTGCTCACCTCCATCATTTCGGATGGGGACGCACGATTCACGTCAGAGCTATGGCAAGCGATGCATAAATCTTTTGGCTCACGTTTAGACATGAGCACAGCATATCATCCTCAGACGGATGGGCAGTCTGAGCGAACGATCCAGACTCTTGAAGACATGCTTCGGGCATGTGTTATCGATTTCGGCAACGGCTGGGAAAAGCATCTCCCTTTGGTGGAGTTTTCGTATAATAACAGTTATCACACCAGCATACAAGCCGCTCCATTCGAGGCATTGTACGGACGTAAATGCCGGTCACCTCTCTGTTGGGCAGAGGTGGGGGATAGTCAGATTACGGGTCCAGAGATTGTAGTGGACGCCACAGAAAAGATTGCACAAATACGACAACGCATGGCGGCAGCACGCGACCGTCAGAAAGCATACGCGGATAAGCGTAAGAAGCCATTGGAATTTCAGGTCGGGGACCGGGTTTTATTAAAAGTCTCACCCTGGAAGGGTGTGGTTCGTTTTGGTAAACGAGGCAAACTCAATCCACGGTATGTCGGACCATTTGAGATTATAGAAAGAATAGGCCCAGTAGCCTACAGATTGAACCTACCAGCTGAACTCGGTGCAGTTCACAATGTTTTTCACGTGTCTAATCTGAAGAAGTGCCTGTCAGATGAGACCCTTATCATTCCTTTTAAGGAACTCACTATCGACGAGCGGTTGCAGTTCGTCGAGGAGCCAGTTGAAATCACGGACCGGGATATTAAGGTCCTCAAACACAAGAGAATCCCTCTTGTCCGAGTTCGTTGGAACTCCCGACGTGGCCCAGAGTACACCTGGGAACGCGAAGACCAAATCAAAGAAAAGTACCCCCAGTTATTCGAAACCAATGCATCCACTACTGAGACTGAAGCTACTACTGTGGAATTTCAGGACGAAATTCCAAATCAACGGGGGGATGATGTGACACCCCAGGAAAACCAGTGAACGATATAACTTACCTAGCTTCCTCAGTGAGTGCGTACCAAATTTCGGGACGAAATTTCTTTTAAGTTGGGGATAATGTGACAACTCGAATTTACAAGATTTCTATTTCGCATTTATTGCACGTTCATTGTTCATGTAGTTAATTATTTGCACAATTGATTGCTATGGAATGGTATACGTTTTGATGCAATAAATCGTATTGTGTGATTGTGCATGGTTGTTTGATTATTTGTGATAGACTTGTTAATTATGTGAACTTGGTGGTGAAACTGTGAAATGCTTGTAAGATGGTATGCTTGTGTAAAATATAATTATTCAGGGTGTATTGAGTAATTAGGGAAAATTTAATTATACTTAACCCTAGTCCTTCACTAAACCACACACACACACACAAAAATCCAAGCACGTAGTTCACAATTCTCTGGCAATCATCACCAAATCATTGGCAAGACATCACAAGTTTGATTCCTCTCTTTCTCTAGGATCAACACAAGGTAATTGTTAATGATTGTTCGTTGATTATTTGATTGTATCAATTCTTGATTAATTGTTGATTGATGGAATGCTTGTAAACCCTAGCTTTGATTTGATGGTTCTGTGCTTAATTTGAATCTTGGTTATTGAAATGATGATGATGATTAGGATATACTTGATAGATTGATCATGTGATGATTGTGCTGTTAAGTATCTAATGATTGATTGATTCTGCATTGTGAAACTATGTAACTAGGGTTTTCTGGTCGTATGAAAACAAGAAACGTAACTATTGTAGAGAACGTAACTGATACAATCGTGACTGCTTGTAGTCTGAGCTTTGTGAATGTGTTAGTCCGACTTTCACTAATTGTATTAGTGTCCGAGCTTTAATAGGTAGTATGGTCCGATGTTTACTTCAGTTTAATGTTGTCTGAGTTTCATAGAATACTTAGCCCGAGGTTATATGATATACTTAAGTCCGAGTATTTCAAAGATCAGAAGGTCCGAGCTTTAACCCTATACCCCCTTGTCCGATGTTTAACCTTGTAAAGGGACCGAGTTTAGTGATGAATTATCAAGGTCCGACCTTTTTGCATGGTACAAGATGTCCGAGTTTCAACATGGCAGCCCTAGTCCGAGTTTTTCATAATGCATAGGTCCGACCTTTTTGTTCAAGCAAGGTAGTCCGACCTTTTTAGAATGTTAAGGTGGTCCGACTTTATGTATTGTGGTGGTCCGAGTTTTTAAGGCTTCAAGCCTTGGTCCGACCCTCCTATGCTTCACATGATTTGAGTTTTAAGTGAGTATATATATATTTGAGTTGTAATTGTGACAAGAATGCATAGTCTGACTTTTTACACAAGGATATAATGTCAGACTTTTATTGATGTATATATATATATTGCCCGAATTTCATATGTAATGTATGTCCGAGCCTCGTGACGCTTGCATGACCTGAGTTTCAGTATTGTACAACTTGTCTGAGTTTTAGAATGGCAAGGCCC
The DNA here is from genome assembly GCF_002127325.2 of Helianthus annuus. NCBI lineage: Eukaryota > Viridiplantae > Streptophyta > Magnoliopsida > Asterales > Asteraceae > Helianthus > Helianthus annuus. Next base: position 11,954,649 of record NC_035439.2, read on the forward strand.
TGTCCATTTTATGTATGATTAATATGAGGCCCTGAATTGTATGATAATTGATGATTGTATCTGTTAAGATGTGTATGTCCTTTGTTAAGCCACCAACTCCGTTAAACTTGTGAAATTATTAACGCTGCTAAATGTACTAAGGATGTAACAATGGTAATTAGGTTAACATCCACGTTAGACTAAACGGTGTAAACAAAGACATGACGCATGAATTACGTGAATACGATTAACTGTTTACGTGGTGAATGATTCTTGATATATATAATCGTATGATAGTGAATGCAACTGTATGATCCCGCATGTATGAAGTAGTCTATGTGATATCATACACGATAAGCACACAACACACCGTTGCTTGAATATCGAGGATTGTAAACCCTAACTGAATGAATCATGTGCAATATATCCTAGGTCGTATGTAACGGACTTAGAGATTAATAAACCCTAGAAGCAATAACATACCGAGCAAACCAAGGTGAGTTCACACAGCCAAGGCATGGGGTTCCCAGGGTGGGAATGGGATTGGATTACTTTATTGTACGTACTCAGTTGATAGAACCTAACGATAAGAATACGACTAGACTAGTAACACTTATTGAACTGATCTTCGCACACCTGCCAAGGGTTGGCCGCGATATTATGACTGACTTCGCACACCTGCCTTTGGAAGGCCGCGAACTGAATTTACTAATCTTCGCACACCTGCCTGGTAGGCCGCGATACAGATAAACCTAGTCTAGGATACTCGGGATGAACATCCCCCAATATCTTCGCATACCTGCCTGGGAGGCCGCGATGGAAACTAATACGATACATGACATAACGAACGAACATACTACTACTCACACTGTACTATTACTGAACTGTTAACTGTGAACTCGCTCAACTAGTTGTTGATCCTCTGTTACATGCCTTGCAGGTCGTTAGATACTTATGGAGCTTGCACAGGGAGGAGCAGGTCGTTGTGGAGCATGGATTATGTTTTGAAACTTATTGAACTTATGATACACATTTGGGTTTTCGTACTTATGCTTCCGCTATACTTTGAAACTATGATTATGTTTGAACACCTATCGTATTGAATGATTGGGTTACATTTATTATATTTGATATTAATTACATGTTCGATATGATTGGTGGCTTGATCCTGGTCAGTCACGCTCCCAAGCGGTGATACTCCGCAGGTGGATTTTGGGGGTGTGACATGAGTCCTTACGAGGATCGAGGCAGCGACTAGAACAAAAGGAAGACGGCGCCTACTATGTTAATGGGCGCATTTGGGTTCCACTCTATGGAAACTTACGTGAGCTTGTGATGGATGAAGCACATAAGTCTCGTTACTCAGTACATCCTGGTTCGGATAAGATGTACCACGACTTAAGAACTGCATACTGGTGGCCTAGCATGAAATCTCACATAGAAACCTACGTTAGCAAATGTTTGACTTGCGCGAGAGTCAAGACCGAATATCAGAAACCATCAGGCCTACTTCAACAACCAGAGATCCTGAAGTGGAAGTGGGAGCAAATTTCCATGGATTTCGTTACTGGCCTGCCTAGATCTCAACGTGGAAATGATACCATTTGGGTGATCGTGGATCGACTGACCAAGTCTGCACACTTTCTGGCCATCAAGGAAATGGATAAGTTTTCTACCCTAGCAGACATCTATCTAAAGGAAGTAGTGTAAAGGCACGGAGTGCCAACCTCCATCATTCTGATTGTGACTCACGTTTTAGATCTAAATTGTGGCAAGCTATGCACAAATCCTTTGGTTCTCGATTAGACATGAGCACGGCATATAATCCACAGACGGATGGGCAATCTGAACGCACCATCCAAACCCTTGAAGACATGCTTAGGGCATGTGTAATCGACTTTGGTAATGGCTGGGAAAAGCACCTCCCGTTAGTGGAGTTTTCGTATAACAACAGTTACCACACCAGTATCCAGGCCGCTCCGTTCGAGGCATTGTATGGACGGAAGTGCCGATCACCTCTCTGTTGGGCAGAAGTTGGTGACAGCCAAATCACTGGCCCAGAACTTGTAGTAGATACAACCGAGAGAATTGCTCAGATACGGCAATGAATGGCGGCAGCTCGTGACCATCAGAAAAGCTATGCTGATAAGCGAAGGAAGCCACTCGAGTTCCAGGTAGGGGACCGGGTGCTACTCAAAGTTTCACCTTGGAAAGGTGTAGTTCGTTTTGGCAAACGAGGCAAACTCAATCTGTGTTATGTCGGACCGTTCGAAGTCATTGAGAAAATTGGCAAAGTCGCTTACAAGTTGAATCTACCGGCAGAACTCAGCGGAGTTCCCAATGTCTTCCATGTGTCGAATCTGAAGAAGTGTCTGTCAGATGAGACCCTCATAGTTCCTATTAAGGAGCTCACTATCGACGACCAGCTGCGATTCGTCGAGGAACCAATAGAAATTACTGATCGAGATGTTAAGATTCTCAAGCGTTCCAGGATACCTCTTGTTCGAGTTTGTTGGAATTCCCGTCGTGGCCCGGAGTATACCTGGGAACGAGAAGACCAAATGAAACTCAAGTATCCCTAGTTGTTTAAGAAAAATGCAACCACTACTGAGGCTGAAGCTACTGCAGAATTTCGGGACGAAATTCCAAACCAACGGGGGGTTGATATGACACCCCAGGAAAACCAGGAAACCAACGCAACTTAACTAGCTTCCTGAGGTAACCACGTGCTATATTTCGGGACGAAATTCTCTTAACAGGGGGAGAATGTGACAACCTTCATAATTCCATGTATCCGTATGATTAATTAAAGTTAATTAAAGTGCTTGATGACAGTGCTGAATTACTTAACTGCTTTCTGATTACTGTGTCATACTTACATGTGCTTGTTAACATACTAGTCTTGCGCAGAAAAGTTACTAAATAGTCCTGTATGCTTTCCTGAGTGTTGGGAATTAAAAGTGTTACAAAAAGAAACATAAAAGACACTAAACGGAATAATTTAGCACTTTAACGGAACGGTATCCAACCGAACAACCGGACATTACCCGGAACACTAAAATATTGCAAGAAACATTGTTTGTATTTTTTTGCACTAGTTATGGTCCCCGAACATCATAACACACCTTATAAACATATAACATCTAGAAACACTAAACATACACTTAGATTTTAACCATATCACCTAACTACCCATTACAACTTAACCAACCCCCCCCCCCTCTCATTTCTACGGTTACCATGGGTGGACCCACCCATGGATTTTCTTGAATCGTTTATGAGATTTGTAGCCTCCTTTTGCAACATAAGGACTAGTGGTTATTTAGATGTTGGAAGATGATTATTTATAAACCACAAGTCCCTCACTTAAACTCATTTTTCATCATCACACCAACACTCTCCTCCTCCTCCTCCCTCTCTTGGTCTCGGCCGAGAACACCACGCCCACCATCACCTTCATTCCCCCATTCTGATACAATCCATACACTTACAAGATTGATAGAAGGTGCACAAAGGAGCTAGGAGCTTGTAGAAGTTGAAGGACCTTCTTCGTTTGCTATTAACCACCTCATTTCTTCTCTTGAACATCCCTAGCCTTGAGCTAGTGGTAAGAACATCCTACACTTCATATTTCATCTTATTTAAGTGGTTAAAGTAGGTTACATTTTGATAAACTTAAAGAACACTAGGAAACTTGAACTTGAAACATGAACATAAGCTAAAGTTATGAAGAAATCATGTTGTTTTAGTGTTGATATGCTTGTTGATTCTTGTTTGTTTGTGGAAATGATGTTGATCATCATGTAGTCTTGCTAGATCATGATTGAAAACATAATCTAGCAAGATGAGAGGATGAACATGTTAAAAGTTATGAATCATCCTCACAAAAAGTCATGAACTTGAATAAATATGATGTTTCTTGTAAAATAATGAACAAGTAAGTTTAAAGTCTTGTAAATCGAAATGTTTCAAGTATGATTTACCAAGAAACCAAGTTAAAAATACAAGTTTACTAAATCTTGGCTCTTACATAAATAAGCATCATTTTTGGTGGTTAACAAAGTAAAGAAACACATGTGTAACAAGAAAAATACATGAAGAAGTATTATTAGAAAATATGAACATAAGTTGTAAAGAATCATATTCTTTAAAAATGGGATTTTTAAAGAAGCAATCACACTTTAAAGGGGTAACAAGACTTACTAAATACACTAGTAAGTTACTACACATTTTTATTAACTTTCAAGTTCATGATTGTGACAACTCGAATTTCTAAGATTTCCGTTTCGCATTTATTGCACGTTCTTGTATTGTTTAGTTGATTAATTGCACAACTAATTCGTTATGGAACTCTAACGTTTTGATACAAAGAAGGGTATTGTGTGAATGTGCTTGGTTATGTGTTATTTGTGAAAGACTTGTCTAATGCATAAACTGAGTGGTGAAACTGTGAAATTAATTGAGATGGTGCACTATTGTAAAATATAATAGTAAAGGGTGTAAAGAGTTATTAGTGAAACCTAAATCATACTTAACCCTAAATCATTCACTAAACCTCTCACAAGAATCCAAGCACGTACTTTCATTTCTTTGGCTCTCTAGCAATCATCACCATCATCATTGGCACAAGATATTCATCACCCTTGATTCCACACTTTCTCTAGAATCAATACAAGGTAATTGTTTGTTGATTATTTGATTGTTACCAATTCTTGATCCTTGTGATCCTTATAAACCCTAGTTCTTCATATGATGTTTTGTGTTATTGATTTGATTCTGATTATTGTGATAATGATGTTGATTAGTTGTGAAATCAATTGCCTGATGATTTAGATGCATAATATGCTAGAAATATTGATTGTTGATTTGATCAGTGCAATGCAAATGTATGAAGTTAGGGTTTCCTGATCGTGTGAGTGTAAGAATGTAACTGTTCCAATGATTTTGTGAATTAGCTTTGGAAATCACGTATGTTAAAATTCGGAGTTAACAGTCAGAGTTTTGTGAAGTCACAAAAGTCTGAGTTTTGATTGTTTGTCTGAGTTTCTTGTTTAAAAGTCTGAACCCCTTAACAACTAGCTTATTCCGAATTTTAAACCAAGGAACTTTTGTCTGAGTTTTATAATCAACATGCATGATCCGAGTTTTTGCCTTTGGTCCGAGGTTTTACTTAAGGACCAAGGTTCCGAGTTTTGGCCCATACCCAAGTCCGACTTTTGATTATCATTGCATAAGGTCCGAGTTTCCTAGTTATAAGAGGGTGTCCGAGTTTTGATAATGGGGGAAGGAAGTCCGAGCTTTTGTTCTATGTGTGTCCGAGTTTCCTGGTTATAAGACATAGCCCGACTTTTGTATATTGGATACATAGTCCGAGTTTGGCATGTTAGTTTAGTCCGAGTTTTACTTGATGTCCGACCTTTATGACCCCTACCCCCCCCCCCCATGTTCCGTCCGACCTTTATGAGTGTGATCTTGCCCGAGTTTGGTGGGAGCTCATGGTCCGACTTCTTGTGGCTATACTTGACGTCCGATCTTTTGGAATGAAACAAGGTGTCCGACCTTTATGTGTGTTATGTCTTATCCGAATTATTACATGATAACCTAAACCGAGTTTCATGCTTGATGCATAGCTTGAACATTATACTTAATGAATGATTTGACGTTGTAGATGAACTGTCTAAGTATTTAGTGGATTTACATGACCCAGAATGTTTATAATAATACTCTAAATTCTGTTTATACTTGAAAAGACTGTGTGATTGTGGTGTAAGTTCAGAAATCTGTATGAGAAACAACACACTACTATACCCTACCAGTATGTGAATATAAGATGCTGCATGTTACTGAATGATACTGCTTGTTACAGAATGATATGATATCGTATGTGATTGTTTGATCCGAAGAGTTGTAAACCCTAATTGTTGCAAACACTTACGTCAAATCATGTGCAATGTACTTAGGTCGTGTGTAACGGACTTAAACACTAATTAACTCTAGAAGCAATAACATACCGAGCAAACCAAGGTGAGTTCACACCCTTACTAAGGCATGGGATTCCCAAGGGCTTGGGAATGGGATTAAAGGAATGAGATTGACTAGATACACTGTTACTAGACTACCATACCATCGTCCTCGGTTGTGCAGGACACATACGTAAAACCTACGTATACTTATGCTACTCACTATCCTCGGTTGTGCAGGATACTCACGTAAAACCTACGTGAACTTATACTCCCTACTGCCTCGGTTGTGTCAGGCACTTACGTAAAGCCTACGTAAACCCCCGCGTACTCCTATCCTCGGTTGTGAAGGATACTTACGTAAAACCTACGTAAACCCCATACGCGCTACTGTTCTCGGTTGTGAAGAACACTTATGGTTACGCATAGTCTAGTGGATATATATATATAACATGGGAAGCCCCCACCAATAGAACGTACTATCGGCCCAGTAGAGCCACTTGTTACATACGAACTTGCTATTACGCATTTACTTTCTGTGAACTCGCTCAACTAGTTGTTGATCCTCTGTTACATGCCTTGCAGGTCGTTAGGTACATGGAGCTTGCACACGGAGAGGCTGGTCGTTGTGGGATTGGAACGTGATTGTTATTTGACACTTTATGACATTTGATACATTATTATGATAGTTTTAATTATACGCTTCCGCTAAACAATGATAACTTACTTATGGTTTTGGAACACCTTTCATATGGATTTGATTTGGTTTAATGGCAAAATACTTTTAATATATATATTGTTCTATATGATTGGTGGCTTGATCCTGGTCAGTCACGCTCCCAAGCGGTGATACTCCGCAGGTGGATTTTGGGGGTGTGACAGATTGGTATCAGAGCCATTGGTTATAGAGAACTTGGTTTTAATATGGGAAAACGTTTTTATTAAAACCAGACTATAACCAGAATAGTGCTCTCAACGATCCACAACGACGCTTCGCTCCACGTGCAAGACTCACCATCCTAGGTAATAAGGTTTATGTTTATTGCCTACATGCTAGAATTGCATAGAACTTTGCTCGTAGTATGCTTACATTACTTTGCTCACTACTTGTTATTGCTTAAGAACACCTATGTGCTTACACTCTTCTGTCATCGCACTATTCGCGAACCTCTCTCACCTATGTTGCCTTTGATGTGAAGATCAATGGCCGGACGCATCAACATGACACAAGCCCAGCTAGAGGCTCTCGTTCAAGCTCAAGTTGCTGCGGCACTTGCAGCTGCAAACGCAGGAGGTATACCCTGCAGTCGTAACTCATTCTAGGATCTTTAGATCCTACGTTCCTAATCAACTCTTATGTTTAACCCCATTCTGTTCTTACACATTAGGTCAACACGTTCAGCAACCTGTGTGCACTTTCAAGAACTTTATGGATTGTCGCCCTAGCACGTTCAGTGGCACTGAAGGAGCGGTTGGACTCCTCCACTGGTTTGAAAAGCTCGAGTCTGTGTTCGAGATGTGTGAATGCCCTGAGGCTCGCAGGGTTAAGTATGCCACTGGTACATTGGAAGGGATCGCGTTAACTTGGTGGAACGCGCAAGTGCATATCTTAGGGTTGGCAGCTACTAACGCCACCCCTTGGAATGATTTCAAGGAACTGATTAAACGTGAATACTGCACTCGGGAAGACATCCACAAGCTGGAGGATGAGTTTTATCATTTGAAGATGACTGGGTCAGAAATCGAGGCTTATACCAAGAGGTCGAACGAGTTGGCTGTGCTATGTCCAACTATGGTGGACCCTCCATACAAGCGCATCAAGTTGTACCTCAAGGGTTTGGTGCCAGAAATCCAGAGCCACGTAACATCGGCCAATCTTGACAACATTCAGGCTATTCAGCGCCTCGCTCACCGCATCACAGATCAGGCAGTGGATCAGAACAGACTGCCAAAGCGTATCAGCGCTACTGCTACCGCTACTGCTTCTACTACACTTGCTACTCCCAGTGAAAACAAGAGAAAATGGGATGGGGATTCTAGCAAGGGATCAGCTTCAGTGCAGTCACAAGTTCAGCAACGAAAAACAGACAGTTACCAGAGTCCCAGTCAGCACTCCTCAGGCAGCCACAGGCAGGGCGGGTATCGAGGGAACTTACCAAAGTGCAACAGCTGCAACAGACACCACAGTGGCCAGTGTAACAAGGGTCGCTGTCAAAGATGCCTCAAGATGGGTCATGAGGCCAAAGATTGTAGAAGCCCTCGACCTGCGAATCAGAATCAGCAGCAGCCACCAGCACAGCAGAATCAACAGCAGGGCAACAAAGGGTGTTATCATTGCGGTGCAGAGGGTCACTTCAAAAGGCACTGCCCTCAGCTGAACAGGAATCCGAACAACAACAACCATAACAACAATCAGGGTAATGGCAACAACAACAACAATGGTGGGAACAACAACGGCAATGAAGCAAGGGGTCGTGCGTTTGTGTTGGGGCAGGGTGATGCCAGAAATGATCCCAACGTCGTTATGGGTAAGTTTCTTCTCGATGATATTTATGTTACTGTTTTGTTTGATTCGGGTGCGGATACGAGTTATATGTCTTTGAAAATGAGTAAATTGTTAAAACGTACACCAACACCCCTAAACACCAAACACGTCGTAGAACTAGCAAATGGTAAAAGCGTAGAAGCCACGCATGTAGTCAAGGGTTGTAACATCGTTCTAGCGGGTCAGATCTTCTCGATTGATCTTATTCCAATAGTTCTGGGTAGTTTCGACATTGTCATCGGCATGGATTGGTTGTCTAGGCAGCAGGCAGAGATCCTATGCAAGGAGAAGATCATTCGTATTCCTCGTACGGGAAAGGAACCTCTCGAAGTTCAAGGGGACAAGAATGGTGCTGTGGTTGGCATCATCTCTTTCTTGAAGGCTCAGAAATGTTTACGAAAGGGTCATACGGCTATCTTGGCACTAGTTACTGATGCAGCGACGAAAGAGAAAAGAGTAGAGGATATTCCAGTTGTACGAGAATTTCCTCAAGTGTTTCCAGAAGATTTACCTGGTCTACCGCCTCATCGCCAGGTCGAGTTTCAAGTTGAACTAGCTCCCGGAGCAGCACCTATAGCACGCGCACCGTATCGTTTAGCTCCAACTGAACTGGAAGAACTTTCGAAGCAACTACAAGAGCTCTTGGATAAGGGCTTCATTCGTCCAAGCTCTTCGCCTTGGGGAGCTCCAGTACTATTTGTGAAAAAGAAAGATGGCACTTTCAGGATGTGCATCGACTACCGCGAACTGAACAAGGTCACAGTGAAGAACCGCTATCCTCTTCCTCGTATTGACGACTTATTCGACCAGTTGCAAGGGTCGAGCTACTATTCCAAGATTGATCTAAGGTCTGGTTATCATCAGCTGAGAGTTCGGGATGAGGACGTCTCCAAGACAGCATTCAGAACTCGCTACGGCCACTACGAGTTTCTAGTCATGCCATTCGGGCTTACGAACGCGCCTGCAGTCTTCATGGATCTTATGAACAGGGTGTGCAAACCCTATCTTGACAAGTTCGTCATCGTCTTCATCGACGACATTCTGATCTACTCCAAGAGTCAGGAGGAGCACGAGCAGCACTTACGTCTTATCTTGGAACTTCTTCGAAAGGAGCAACTGTATGCAAAGTTCTCAAAATGCGACTTCTGGCTTCGTGAAGTCCACTTCTTAGGCCATGTGGTGAACAGGGATGGGATTCATGTCGATCCATCCAAGGTAGATTCGATCAGGAACTGGCCTGCACCGCGTACACCAACAGAAATACGCCAATTCTTGGGTTTGGCAGGTTACTACAGGCGATTCATCAAAGACTTTTTGAAGATCGCACAGCCGCTTATAATGTTAACACAGAAAGGTGTTACCTACCGTTGGGGTAATACACAAGAAACGGCTTTCAGTACCTGAAGGATAGACTATGCAGCGCACCTATCCTCTCACTGCCCGAGGGCACGGATGACTTCGTGGTTTATTGTGACGCATCGATACAGGGGCTGGGTTGTGTATTGATGCAGCGGGATAAAGTTATTGCCTACGCCTCTCGTCAACTCAAGGTTCATGAACGGAACTACACGACGCACGATTTAGAGCTGGCAGCTGTTGTTTTCGCACTTAAGATATGGCAACACTGCCTGTACGGTACCAAGTGCACTATTTACACCGATCACAGGAGTCTCGAGCATATCTTCAGGCAGAAGGAATTGAATATGCGTCAGCGACGATGGGTCGAGTTACTTAATGATTACGAATGCGCCATCAAGTACCATCCAGGCAAGGCCAATGTTGTGGCTGACGCTCTCAGCCGGAAAGACACTCTACCTAGACGCGTACGAGCCTTGCAGCTCACTATTCAGTCTAGTCTTCCTGCACAGATATGAACTGCTCAGATGGAAGCATTGAAACCCGAAAACGTCAAAGCTGAAGCTTTACGCGGCTCAAGGCAACGAATGGAACAAAAGGAAGACGGCGCTTACTATGTAACGGGGCGTATTTGGGTCCCACTGTATGGCGGGTTACGAGAACTTGTGATGGATGAAGCTCATAAGTCTTGCTATTCGGTACATCCAGGTTCGGATAAGATGTACCACGATCTCAAAACAACATATTGGTGGCCTAGCATGAAGGCCCACATAGCGACTTACGTTGGCAAGTGTTTGACATGTGCAAAAGTCAAAGTGGAGTATCAAAAACCAGCGGGCCTACTTCAGCAACCCAGGATACCACAGTGGAAATGGAAAGAAATTTCCATGGATTTTGTTACAGGCCTACCAAGATCTCAGCGTGGGAATGACACCATATGGGTGATCGTGGATCGACTCACCAAGTCTGCACACTTCCTGGCTATAAAGGAAACGGATAAGTTCTCCACTCTAGCAGACGTCTACTTGAAAGAAGTTGTTTCGAGGCACGGAGTGCCAACCTCTATCATTTCGGATCGGGATGCACGATTCACGTCAGAACTATGGCAAGCGATGCACAAATCTTTTGGCTCAAGGTTAGACATGAGCACAGCGTATCATCCTCAGACGGATGGGCAGTCTGAGCGAACGATCCAAACTCTTGAAGACATGCTTCGGGCATGCGTCATTGATTTCGGCAACAGCTGGGAAAAACACCTCCCTTTGGTGGAGTTTTCTTACAATAACAGTTATCATACCAGCATACAAGCCGCTCCATTCGAGGCATTGTACGGGCGTAAATGCCGGTCACCTCTCTGTTGGGCAGAGGTGGGGGATAGTCAGATCACGGGTCCAGAGATTGTAGTGGACGCCACAGAAAAGATTGCACAGATACGACAACGCATGGCGGCAGCACGCGACCGTCAGAAAGCTTACGCAAACAAACGCAGAAAACCGCTCGAATTCCAAGTTGGGGATCGAGTGCTACTCAAAGTCTCACCCAGGAAGGGTGTGGTTCGGTTTGGTAAACGAGGCAAACACAATCCACGGTATGTTGGACCGTTCGAAATCACTGAAAGAATAGGCCCAGTAGCCTACAGACTGAACCTACCAGCTGAACTCAGTGCAGTTCACAATGTCTTTCACGTGTCGAATCTGAAGAAGTGCCTATCAGATGAGACCCTTATCATTCCTTTCAAAGAACTCACTATCGACGAGCAGTTGCAGTTCGTCGAGGAACCTGTAGAAATCACGGACCGGGATGTGAAGGTCCTCAAACACAAGAGAATCCCTCTTGTTCGAGTTCGTTGGAACTCCCGACGTGGCCCAGAGTACACCTGGGAACGCGAAGACCAAATGAAAGAAAAGTACCCCCAGTTATTCGAAAACCGTGCAACCACTACTGAGGCTGAAGCTACTACTACTGAATTTCGGGACGAAATTCCAAATCAACGGGGGGATGATGTGACACCCCAGGAAAACCAGTGAACAATACAGCTTACCTAGCTTCCTCAGTGAGTGCGTACCAAATTTCGGGACGAAATTTCTTTTAAGATGGGGATAATGTGACAACTCGAATTTCTAAGATTTCCGTTTCGCATTTATTGCACGTTCTTGTATTGTTTAGTTGATTAATTGCACAATTAATTTGTTATGGAACTCTAACGTTTTGATACAAAGAAGGGTATTGTGTGAATGTGCTTGGTTATGTGTTATTTGTGAAAGACTTGTCTAATGCATAAACTGAGTGGTGAAACTGTGAAATTAATTGAGATGGTGCACTATTGTAAAATATAATAGTAAAGGGTGTAAAGAGTTATTAGTGAAACCTAAATCATACTTAACCCTAAATCATTCACTAAACCTCTCACAAGAATCCAAGCACGTACTTTCATTTCTTTGGCTCTCTAGCAATCATCACCATCATCATTGGCACAAGATATTCATCACCCTTGATTCCACACTTTCTCTAGAATCAATACAAGGTAATTGTTTGTTGATTATTTGATTGTTACCAATTCTTGATCCTTGTGATCCTTATAAACCCTAGTTCTTCATATGATGTTTTGTGTTATTGATTTGATTCTGATTATTGTGATAATGATGTTGATTAGTTGTGAAATCAATTGCCTGATGATTTAGATGCATGATATGCTAGAAATATTGATTGTTGATTTGATCAGTGCAATGCAAATGTATGAAGTTAGGGTTTCCTGATCGTGTGAGTGTAAGAATGTAACTGTTCCAATGATTTTGTGAATTAGCTTTGGAAATCACGTATGTTAAAATTCGGAGTTAACAGTCAGAGTTTTGTGAAGTCACAAAAGTCTGAGTTTTGATTGTTTGTCTGAGTTTCTTGTTTAAAAGTCTGAACCCCTTAACAACTAGCTTATTCCGAATTTTAAACCAAGGAACTTTTGTCTGAGTTTTATAATCAACATGCATGATCCGAGTTTTTGCCTTTGGTCCGAGGTTTTACTTAAGGACCAAGGGTCCGAGTTTTGGCCCATACCCAAGTCCGACTTTTGATTATCATTGCATAAGGTCCGAGTTTCCTAGTTATAAGAGGGTGTCCGAGTTTTGATAATGGGGGAAGGAAGTCCGAGCTTTTGTTCTATGTGTGTCCGAGTTTCCTGGTTATAAGACATAGCCCGACTTTTGTATATTGGATACATAGTCCGAGTTTGGCATGTTAGTTTAGTCCGAGTTTTACTTGATGTCCGACCTTTATGACCCCTACCCCCCCCATGTTCCGTCCGACCTTTATGAGTGTGATCTTGCCCGAGTTTGGTGGGAGCTCATGGTCCGACTTCTTGTGGCTATACTTGACGTCCGATCTTTTGGAATGAAACAAGGTGTCCGACCTTTATGTGTGTTATGTCTTATCCGAATTATTACATGATAACTTAAACCGAGTTTCATGCTTGATGCATAGCTTGAACATTATACTTAATGAATGATTTGACGTTGTAGATGAACTGTCTAAGTATTTAGTGGATTTACATGACCCAGAATGTTTATAATGATACATACTCTAAATTCTGTTTATACTTGAAAAGACTGTGTGATTGTGGTGTAAGTTCAGAAATCTGTATGAGAAACAACACACTACTATACCCTACCAGTATGTGAATATAAGATGCTGCATGTTACTGAATGATACTGCTTGTTACAGAATGATATGATATCGTATGTGATTGTTTGATCCGAAGAGTTGTAAACCCTAATTGTTGCAAACACTTACGTCAAATCATGTGCAATGTACTTAGGTCGTGTGTAACGGACTTAAACACTAATTAACTCTAGAAGCAATAACATACCGAGCAAACCAAGGTGAGTTCACACCCTTACTAAGGCATGGGATTCCCAAGGGCTTGGGAATGGGATTAAAGGAATGAGATTGACTAGATACACTGTTACTAGACTACCATACCATCGTCCTCGGTTGTGCAGGACACATACGTAAAACCTACGTATACTTATGCTACTCACTATCCTCGGTTGTGCAGGATACTCACGTAAAACCTACGTGAACTTATACTCCCTACTGCCTCGGTTGTGTCAGGCACTTACGTAAAGCCTACGTAAACCCCCGCGTACTCCTATCCTCGGTTGTGAAGGATACTTACGTAAAACCTACGTAAACCCCATATGCGCTACTGTTCTCGGTTGTGAAGAACACTTATGGTTACGCATAGTCTAGTGGATATATATATATATATAACATGGGAAGCCCCCACCAATAGAACGTACTATCGGCCCAGTAGAGCCACTTGTTACATACGAACTTGCTATTACGCATTTACTTTCTGTGAACTCGCTCAACTAGTTGTTGATCCTCTGTTACATGCCTTGCAGGTCGTTAGGTACATGGAGCTTGCACACGGAGAGGCTGGTCATTGTGGGATTGGAACGTGATTGTTATTTGACACTTTATGACATTTGATGCATTATTATGATAGTTTTAATTATACGCTTCCGCTAAACAATGATAACTTACTTATGGTTTTGGAACACCTTTCATATGGATTTGATTTGGTTTAATGGCAAAATACTTTTAATATATATATTGTTCTATATGATTGGTGGCTTGATCCTGGTCAGTCACGCTCCCAAGCGGTGATACTCCGCAGGTTGGTTTTGGGGGTGTGACAATGATATAGAAATTAATGCTTGTTTTTAACAAAGATTGATACGTAAAGATTGATAAGTTGTAAAGAATCATATTCTTTAAAAATGGGGTTTTTAAAGAAGCAATCACACTTTAAAGGGGTAACAAGACTTACTAAATACACTAGTAAGTTACTACACATTTTTATTAACTTTCAAGTTCATGATATAGAAATTAATGCTTGTTTTTAACAAAGATTGATAAGTAAAGATTTTATATTGTTGATTGATGATTGTTGAATAATTTTTGGAAAAGAAAATGATATGCTTAATAGCATGGACACCTCCATTTACAAAGGAAACTCTAGCGAAATTTTCTAAAAGTTCCAACACTTAGAAAATATTTTTCTAAGCACGCGTTACAAGTATATTTTATAACATGTGTTTCGAATATAAACTTCGCCATAATTTTTGTAACAAAACACAAAGTGTCGGAGGTTGGTTTTTGTAAATAAAAACAGATAAATAAATATATATATATTTAGAATATATAACTTATACTAGAACACTTATGTGGATACTTGTTTATTTTGTGAGATAGTTATATTATATTAGGGTAAAATAATATAACTTAACAAAGTACCTTGATGTTAAAATTGTGTGGTATGTGATAAAAGTAATGAGTAAATAAACCGTATGTAGGATATGTGTTATGCATGCACTAGAAATTGATTGTTATATGTACCTTAATAGGGCGTGCTTGATTTCCTGATTTTTAGAGTAATTAATCTAACCGAGCAAACCAAGGTGAGTTCACACACTTTCTAAGGCATGGGATTCCCGGTGGTTGGGAATGGGTTAAAGAACTAAAACGAAACCTACATATCCTCCTTGGGTAGGATATGTACCGCCATCCTCCATAGGTAGGATGCCAATATTAATCCTGCGTATTCTCCTTGGGTAGAATACGTAAGTTCGTCCTCCTTGGGTAGGACAACAACCTTAAAACTTACTTGACAAAACTCTATCAGGAAGTCCCTCATTTTATATCGACCTAATCACCGAGGCCAATGGCGAGCGGGTCATTAGTTAATAGCTCTATTAGGTTTAACAAACCTCACACCGTGCCAGTCGGACGGGCGTATACTAATGGACTATGGCAAACTGTCAGTGACGATAGACACTGATGTAGGGCACAACTTATTTTCGTTAATATTCAATATGGTATGGTCTAGTGGTTCACATGGGGAAGCCCTCACTATTATGGATATGGTTTGGGTAATAAAGAAGGAACTGGTTAATCATACTTTCAACTATGGGGTAATTCCCCACGGCAATTAAGCCAATGAAAGACAAACCATGTTTTCAGAAACAACTTAAAAACTAAACAACCAACCGTGAACTCACTCAACTTTGTAATTGACTCGTTGTTACATGCCTTACAGGTCATTAGAAGCTTATGGAGCTTGCACGAGGAGGAAGTCGTTGTAGGATATGGACTATTATGTCCCGTGCTTAATAAATAAACTTTATGAATTTATGGAACTTATGTTTTGGTCTCTAAACTTATGAACTATGAACTTATGTTTTGGACTTACGTTTTATGCTTCCGCTGTTAACTTAAAGTCGGTTACCTTCTTTAGGTCACCAATTATATGTGGATGGTTTTATTTACTTAATTACGTTGTTCAATATGATTGGTGGCTCGATCTTGGTCATGTCACGCCTCCAAGCGGTGATACTCCGCATGGTGGATTTTGGGGGTGTGACAGTATGTTTATAATGTGTGCTAACGTAATGAACGTATGTGGTGAGTGGAGGTTGTACGAGACACGAATGATCATCTAGGAGTAGAGATCAAGGACCAAGTCACAAGATAGATTGTACGGGGAAAGTTGGTGAATGTAATATAGTAAAAAAATATAAGTTATGAATTTACTTAGTAAATGAGTTTGATTGATGTAATCATTGTAAAAGTGTTACCTTAAAATGAACTTCAAGTAAGTTAAGATGTTTATAATGAAAGAAATTTTACGGTATGAAATTCGGCTGCGACTTTTGGACAAATACGAATTAGGGTTTTACAAGTTGGTATTAGAGCCCTGGTTTGAGAGAATCAAGCACCAGAAGGTAAGTACTTGAACTTAAACTTGTGTGCTCTTGTGATAAGGAGCCCGTACAATCTAAGACTCGATCAAGATCCAAGGGTAGAAGCGAATGTAAGTATGCGCTTATGCATGTGAATAAAGAAATAAACGAATTTGTATGTGCAAGGTAAGCATAAGTGTTTGAAGAGGATGGTCCGTGGATACAGAATAGGATGAATACTAAGGCTGGCATGGATGCAAATAGGCTAATGAACCCCAGGTACACACTATTAATATGTATGGGTACCAATGTTAAAAGAAAAAGGAAGAAATCTCCTTGGGAGGGCAATTATTAAACGAAAGACAATGATATGGTCTTTCGGAAATTTTAGAAATTTGCACGAAACTGAAACCCATTTCTCGGACATAAGGCGATAATTACACGAAGGCACGAAACTAGTATGTGGATTGCGCACCTGGCCAGTCCGCAAGAAGCATATGACGTTCGTGAGACCGTGGTAATTATCGCAGGTATGTCCGGTAGAACTGGGTAGCAGGTGGGCGTGCGGGTGAAATGGGTAGTAAGACTCTCGGGAAATTGAGAGTACTACGTAAGAGTGAAAAGTATGAGTGATAAGAATGAAGAATGTTGAATCCGTAAGAAAGTACGGATCAACAATATATGAATGGAATGTTTGAATCCGTAAAACGGATTCAAGGAAATGAGATGTATAAATGATATCTCTGAATCCGCGAGACGGATTCAACACATGAAAGGAATGAAAGCATGAATGATATGTTAGAATCCACGAGACGGATTCGAAGCATGAAAGGAATGAAAGCCTGAATGATATGTTAGAATCCGCGAGACGGATTCGAAACAAAGAAAGAATAAAAGTATGAATGAGATATTATAAACCACGCGACGGGTTCGAAACATAATGAATGATAAGAATGAACAGATTTGAATATGTAAGTAATTACAGACTACGTAAGTAAATATTCTTTAAAAGCGAAAATTATCCAAGTTATGTCTTGAACTTATATAAATATGTGTGAATAAAGGTATATATATATATATATATATATATATATATATATATATATATATATATATATGAGCAAATATATTTGTAGGCAAGAAGGGATAAAGAGACGAATGAGTCATGCGGGCCAAATGGTAATCGCCATTCAAACCCGATATATTTAATGATTTGATTTGTTAAGTTTATACTTATAGGTGAGCATAATGTTTGGCACGCAAACCTAAATTTTAACGAAAGAAAGAATCTTTAAACATGTTATGTGTTAGATGTGTTAGTAGTCGACTCTCAGGAGTCGTAATGAATGACGGGCTACGACTCAGACAATAGTCTAAGCATGAAAGGGGAGAGTAAGTTTTGGCAAGAATACAGTAATGATGTAAAAATGTTTGAATGAAATGTGCTAACCGCCGATTTTGTGGATGTTACTGGTAGAATTATGAATGTGATCGAACCAATCGAATTGGTGAAAGAATGTGCATGAGTGGAAGCCCATTACAAGGATGAATGAAAGCTGGCCTGGTACGGCTAGTACTCGTGAAGAAGCAGATTGACCTGGGTTACGGATCGTTGAGCTGCGAAATGAAAACGAGGTTAGTAACATATTTAACTCATGTTGAATAGGTATGGTAGGGTGTGGTACGTGATGTTTGACTTTTAACAGTCAACATAAGGAGAAAAAAATTTGTCATTAAAAAGTAAATCTCAAAAGTTTTGAACGGAAATGCCGGGTATTGATTAAACACTCGTATGATGAACTGGAATGGCACATTTACGTAAGTAGAATAAGTAATGCATGATATGAGAGTAATGGTAATGTTAAAGGAATGGGATGATTTGAAGGTAACGTGAGAGTATTTACAGTACAAATAACTATAGGAAACGTAGAATGATGTTAACTTTGGAGTTAAGCGTGTATATGTGACTAGGAAATAGTAGATCTGTTATGACGGATCATGCGAATGTAAGTACGATAATAAGTGCGAAAAAGTATGTATATTGACCCACTACAAACGTGCCAAGGAAATAAGAATGTTATGTAAAAGTAAAGTATGAAAAGTATAGACTTGTTAGAAAGAAATTAATTATATAAATAGTCATGAATTGAGAAGGGATGGTTACTTAGTATTATGATGTATTTATCTAAAATTCAACTTAGATGTGTATGTATAAATTACGAAATTAGATCGTATGGTCGATGAAAATAAGATGAATGTGGAAATAAATGAAAAAGAATGTTACTAATGGGATGTGGGAATTGTTTCAAGAAAACAAAATGATATATTACACATGATATATGAGTATTAGAAGGATAAATGAACCATTAGCTATGAAGTATGTTAGAAGCTAGCTTTATTAGTGGAAGCGACACCAATAAAAACTTCGGGACGGGTTCTTGAGAATAGAAGGGGGAAAGGATAATAAGTGTTTAATGGAAATGAGAAAGGTTTCGGGGACGAAACCTCATTTAAGGGGGGTAGACTTGTAATGCCCCAAAATTCAAATGTTTATAATTGTTAAATGTTCTCGTATGGTATATCAAGAAATGAATGACTAGGTTATTTAACCAAGTTAACAAAATGGTAAAAACAATTAAAGGAATGAAAGTTGTGCCCATTTATAATTAGTGACAACTTGAGGGGCTAAAGTGGGTTAAATTGAAAGTTGAATTAATAAATAAAAATTACACACATAAACACACATGATCGTGTGTTCTAGAGAGAGCAGGAGCTTTCATGAAGCCAAAACCCTAACTTCATCTAATCCATCAAATTGGAAGGATAAACGAAGCTCAAATTCAGAACCGAACACGAATTTGTGATCACCTACACGAGGGGATCATAAGGTATGTCTTAAATTCTAGATTGGTGATTATCCACGAAGTGGGTTATGTTGTAAATCGTGAATTGGTATGAAATTGAGCATGAGGATATGTTAGAATCATCATATAGAACATGGGTTATGCATTATTAGGGTTAATTTGATGCTTAGAGGTGAAACCCATTAGTTATGGTGAGAATGATGAGTTGAATCATCATACATGTTTAATTCTTGTTGAATATTGATGTATTATGTGAGTAATATGGAGTCTTGTTAGAAGAATTGAAAGAAATATGATGATAATATGTTTGAATGTTTAGGTGTGAATGATATATGTTAATTAGTAGGAGGATTTGATGAATTATGTATGAAATTAGGAGATTGTGCATGAATTAGTTGTACCTTATGTTTAGAAGGTTGTACACACACACCAAGGGTATGATGAAATTAGAGATAATTGAGCTTAGATCACTAGTAAGTGATTAACAATGTAGTTATGAAGTGGGTTTTGTATAATATGATGATATGTTATTGTTAATGATGTTTGAAATCACGTACGTGTGTAAATGTTTAAAGGATTTCGGCTAGGATTTGATAGATTAGTATGTTTTGAGTTTGAATGGTAATTTCCGAAATAAGATCCGTGTGATGAATGATGAACAAGCTAACTATCTTGAGAATGATATATGATAGTTGATGCTTGATAAGCGACATGGAAGCTTGGGAAAGAAGCGGGTCAAACGGGACTAATGCGCACAGGAAGCATATTCGGATGTTAGGTAAGTTATGCTTTCACCCTCCTTGTAGAATACTTATTCATTGTATAGATTATGAATATGGTAAGTTTATAAATGAAGTACGATGTTCTGATAAGTATTGATACGGGTCGGAACATGTGTCCATGATAAGAACTATGGTTGAAGGAGAAAATGGGGTAAAGGGATATTATGGTAATTTTGAGTACGAGCCAACGAAAGAATAAGATACATAGAAGGGATAAGGAATAATTACAATCATGTAAGGACGAAATGGACATTTAGACTTAACGGGTCAAATGGTGAAGCTATCACCATTTGACGATGTCGACTAATGATTGTATTGTCAAGCATTAAGAATTCACAGGGAGAGTAGCGAAAGGAAATTGCGTTGCTATAACTAGCATCTTAGTGGACGACGTATTAAAACGGGTCTTAGCTTTGATCTGAGCCAGGTACGTGTGAATACAGTTGTAGTTATGTCGTAAGATTGGTTAAATATGCAATGAAGTCCTTTGTTGTAAATGATGGAGCAAGGTTGACAAAAACGCCCTTGATAGGTATATCGGGCAAAAAGTTATTTGGAAACAAGCTATTTGATTAGAATAATGTTTTGGTCAAGTATGAAAGCGGAGAGTTTGGTTTTGTATGTCCTAGATCATTTAATGCGTAATTACCCACCATGGGTCAAAATAAGCTTTTGAGCAAAATTGGGTTAAGAGGATGCAAGACATCCATGAATTTAATCTTTTACGATAGATAACGTTGAAATTATAAGGTTCATGAGAATTTGAGGTCAAATAAACAGATAATTTTGATAAATGCATGAACGGGTCAAAACTCTGTAAAAAGGTGATAAGTCGATAGCTTAAAAGTCTAGAATTTTGTTAATCCGGATGTCGGATGTTAACTCCATGTGATGGAGAATTAAATTACGATC
Source organism: Helianthus annuus (assembly GCF_002127325.2). Lineage (NCBI taxonomy): Eukaryota > Viridiplantae > Streptophyta > Magnoliopsida > Asterales > Asteraceae > Helianthus > Helianthus annuus. Next base: position 11,975,784 of record NC_035439.2, read on the forward strand.
ACGTAGGAAAAGAATCGGGTAAAACGGATTCAAAAACGAGAAAGTTATGCTCGTTTCCGTAAAAGTGAGTTATGCTGGGAATATGCAGCAACACCTGCAAACATTCTGATCATATTGGGTGGTGGCGCGACGCGACAGCGAAGGCAAGTTGCCGTCGCGCGACGCCACGGGCTCCAGAGTTACAAAACAATTAATATTTTAATGTATGTGCAATGCGAACCCGTTTAGACCGTTTTTAAACGCTTATACACTAAGTATGGCTGATTTATTTCATGTTTTAGGAGATGTAGACATGGGTGAGGATATGCTGTATGTATGTATGTATGTATGTATGTATGTATGTATGACTGTATGTATGGTATGTATGTATGTATGTATGTATGTATGTATGTATGTATGTATGTATGTATGTATGTATGTATGTATGTATGTATGTATGTATGTAATGTATGCTATGTATGTATTATGTTATGTATGTATGTATGTATGTATGTATGTATGTATGTATGTATGTATGTATGTATGTATGTATGTATGTATGTATGTATGTATGTATGTATGTATGTATGTATGTATGTATGTATGTATGTATGTATGTATGTATGTATGTATGTATGTATGTATGTATGTATGTATGTATGTATGTATGTATGTATGTATGTATGTATGTATGTATGTATGTATGTATGTATGTATGTATGTATGTATGTATGTATGTATGTATGTATGTATGTATGTATGTATGTATGTATGTATGTATGTATGTATGTATGTATGTATGTATGTAGGATTGTTGGTAGGTATTGAAGTAGTTATGTATTAACGTATACAAGTATGTAGTTATGCTTGAAAGTATGTATGTATGTGGGTACGTATATATGCATGTAAGCAAGTAAGTATGCATGGTTGTATGCAAGTTTTCAATACTAACAGTATTAACGCTATTAATCATGGTTGTAAAACAAGGTTTCCAAGGCCGAGTACTCCCCGAGTAGTCGCTACAAGCCAGGATGCCGAGGCGACTTTCTTTCACTCCGCCTAATTACTCGGAGTCGGTCAAACGCGGTCAACCTCGGCCATAATTAGATCTAGTAGTCAACTCAGGCCAAGTTTGACTTAAATAATAATAAAGCATAATTTATATGCCTATCATATTAAAAAACGAATATCATTTTCACGTATTTTGCTATAAATATTAGCAAATTTGTGTTTTTGACATATATTTAATCTCCAAAAAGTAATTTCTTTATAATTTAGCATGTCCGAGTACTCCCCAAGTACTCTCCGCCTAGACCGAGTACTCTCAACTCCCTGATCGACCGACTAGGGAGCGCCTAGCGACTTTTGCAACCATGCTATTAATAGTGCACCTCGAGAATGAAGTGTAATGCAGGTACACTATTGAAGTCTCACCAGGATTGATGTTTGCATGGAAAGCTTAAATATAGAGGAATATCGGAATGAGAAGTATACGAGTATGAATCTGGGTACGTTTATAATGTGTGCTAACTTAATGAACGTATGTGGTGAGCGGAGGTTGTACGAGACACAAAGGATCATCGAGGAGTAGAGATCAAGGACCGAGTCACAAGATAGATTGTAGGGGGAAAGTTGGTGAATGTAATATAGTAAAAAAAAATAAGTTATGAATTTACTTAGTAAATGAGTTCGATTGATGTAATCGTTGTAAAAGTGTTACCTTAAAATGAACTTCAAGTAAGTTAAGATGTTTATAGTGAAAGAAATTTTACGGTATGAAATTCCGCTGCGTCTTTTGGACAAATACGAATTAGGGTCTTACACTTTTCATTTTTCGAAACTTTTGGGTGCAATACTTTTGATTTATTAAACTCACACAATCACTTACAAACTTGCTTGGCACAAACAAACAATCCATTATACATGCTTAATACGTGATGCTTAGAAACTCATACATGCTAGAATCTTTACTTGCACAATACTTTGTCATTAACTTTCTACAAGCATCCCTTAACATGTATAGCGCTATAGGAGTAGCACACCACCTGTATTCTTGAGGTCATGTTAAGTCATACAAAACAGTCTTGTTGTTGTTACGACAAGATTACGCTAGTGGGAATCTTTGGTTTGGCAATTATGAGATGCATACTAGTGTTGTCATGATATGTGTTAGTTTACGATATGCCATGTGGATTCGTTTAAACCGTTTTATACTTATGCTAGTAATTCAAACGTGTATGCTCGCCAATAATTTATGTGTTGACATGTACTTTAATATTATTGCAGGAACTTGATGATGTTACGTTGAAAGAAATCTAGTAGGAAGTCTAGAAAACGCACTTTAAATTTTGTTTATGTAATGTACTTTGTCTCCTTGTTACAAGTTGTTGTACTTTGCTTTCCAACATTGTATTTCCGAGTTAGAAATGAAATGAAATTTTAATTATTAAATACTTGTCACAAATAGCTGTTATGAAGTCTCTTACAATCTCATTTTCATCTCACTCCGACGTTTCCACCATCGGTTGGGGTGTGACACCAACTCCTTACACCAAGCGTAGAAGGCATAAGTTCATTATTTAAGATGACGATGAAGAGACTCCACCAGCTACACCCATCAAAACTTCAACTTCCATTCCTGCCACTTCATCACTACCACAACCCACAAAATCAATCATTATCACTAATCTAGAACCCAATCCAGTTTCTTTATCAACACCTACTCCGTTAACTACCACAACATTCATTGCCACTACACATCCCTTGGAAGTATCATGTGTATCTTTAGAAATAGATTCCTACTGTACTATAGATGATTCAAGTCGGTTAACCTTTCCATCTTTACAAAACTTCCCAAAGCCTACAAATGTCAAAGAATACTTGGATCTAAAAGTGAACGGGCTAAAAAGATAGCTACTAAAAAGAGTAAAAGGAAGGATGATAAACAGGTACAGATTATTCTGTTTAGAGAAATTAGAAATGTAAGTGATCTTCAAGATTATGCCAAAGATTTTTGTGTGAAACTCTCTCATGCTCCAGTCATGGATCCTGAACTTAAAAAGACATTGATAAAGGATTACTTAGATTATATAATGAAGAACAAACCTTACAAAGCAACCAAAGCTCAATTCTCAAGGTGGACACCTGAAGCCTTACTGGATGAAATCCTAAGGATAGAAAAGATGCTCTTTGACCTACTAAACCTATATACACCTCCAAATTGGAAGGCTGGGAAGATGCCAAATGACAAAAGGCCCTGCAGTTAAAGAGAATGAAATAAAGAAATGGTTACTGCCAATTTTGGAAGTTTAAGATCAATAGCAAGATGGAGTGAAACAACTATTGAAGAAAACTACAAAAAGTTGGAAGCACTTAGAGAAAAGGATCTTTCAATTCCAAGAAAGCTTGTATATGATCAAGTAGATTTCCCTATCAAGACCTTGGTTGCCCCAACAAAACTTCTTTTGCTAAGAACATCTATTCAGTTGTAAGAAGCAACTTGAAAGGAAAGGTTTAGAAAGCAACTCTAGCATGTAGAAGAGATGAAAGAATATGAAGATTATTATAGGAATGAAGGATTTAGAAAACTCTTGCATGCACATCCAGATACACATCCCACTAACTCTTTGGTCACATTTTGGGTAGACAACCTTCTCCCAACTCATCTCCAATAACTTTTCCCCAACAAATCCTTCCAGCTTCAAAAATTCTAAAATGGAAATCTGACAAGATTTGCCATGAATTGACTTTGCTCCGAGTAGATGGAGAAGTTGAAAAGATCTCCATGAATAGTGCATATAGCCTGAAAAATAAAGATCTACAAGACCTATTAGGTCTTAAACTATAAAGGGATCTAGAAGATCTTTACTCTATGAAGTTTGAATTACAATTCAAAGGTCAGATAATAGAAAAGATGTTGAGGAATAATGAATGATCAAAATAAAGTTTAGTTTTGGAATCATTTGTTCTAGGGGAAGATTGTTGAACCCATAAAAGAAAAGATAATTGTAAAAGCCAAAATATGCTAATCTGATCAAGAATAAAACAAGTCATGAAGATCAACTCCTCCCAAATATAGTGAATCTTGAACACTAATAGAAGATTTGTTTGAAGTCCCAAAGATCTGATGAAAAGATGAAAGCTATGTTGATGAAGGGTAAAGGTCTGTTGAAGATCAACGCTCTGATGAGAAGACTAGGCATCTATTTAGGCCTGAGTAGATGTTTAGTATTAACAAACAAAGGTTTTCCAGAACATGTGTTATTTCTACAACAGAGTCTGTAAAACAGTTCTTATAAGTCTTAGAACAGATGTTAAGAATGATCAGATGTTTGTTTTTCTAGTAGGAATGTTAGATGTCACTATCAGGGTGATGTGAGCCCTGGTAACTAACAAATGTTTGTACTTTCTATAAATAGATCTCATTTGTTAGAGATCTATTTTATCACTTTCACAACATTCCTTTTGTACGAACATAAAGTAGTGATCAGGCTCAGAGGGAATGATAGTCATAACATGTAGTTGTAATCCTTTGATTATTAATGAAATATAGTATGGCAACTTTCCATATTTGTGCTTGTGTTTAATTTCCGGTATATATCATTTAATTACATTACATCTTTATCAATTTCACTTCACTGTATCATTAATAACACACATAAATACACAATCAGGTCCCAACAAACGTCCAGTCAGTCCAAAAGTAAATGGTTAAATAAATGACTCATAAAATAAAATAAAGAGGTAAAAATATTTTTTTAATCAATAATAAGAAAACGGGTGTTTGGGGTATTTGTTACCTCTTGATGCTTTGTTAACCAATAGTTACCATGGATTCGCAAGAGCCCGATTGCCAGACAAGAAGTTATATTCTATTAATGTATAAAGTTGTGGAGTTCTCTTTTTAGGACCCTCACACACTCGACCATATTGGTTTGAATTAAAAAGGAAACGCTCCACAGGGTCGATTAAAACCACGACGATTTTGCCGAATCAACATGGAAATTATATACCACTGTAGTTTAGTATTTAGTAAAAAATTATCATAAGGTGCTTATACGACTTATCACTATGATCCCTTGGTGAGGTGTCAATTTCCCAATAGTAGTGATGTTAATATAAACCAAGTCCTTGGCACTTTAATGTTATCTCCTCGTTTTGGCAAGAGCTTACCAACCCAAAGTCTTATACCAAAACCTTTAACCCCCCCTTTCGAGGCATCAACATTTTCGACTCTACATACACATAGAAAACATGAATGTTCTGCGCTAGCAACAACACAAGATTGTTGCTTATACGACTTATCAATAGGCAATGGCCCCAAACACCCACAAGAACCTTAGCCAAGAATGACTGTCAAAATAGTTTTCATCAAACTTGAAATGGTTTTATTAATCACCAAAAGATTGATATCTAATGATTGTTTTTATCTTTACCGAATGATTATAATGATTAGAGAAAGTGAGTAGATGAAGTTTGTGTTGTGGAGAAGAGGAAAGAATTAAGCAACAAAAAATGGTAGCCAAAGTCCTTTATTTATAGCTATTGAAGGTCGAGGCAAGGGCCATGCCTATTGATTTTGACAAGTTCTTCACTGGGAGCCAGGCACAGGGCATGCCTTCAGGGCACGACCCGTGGTCAAATATGTGGGACCCACTGGATCTTCCAAATCTTCAAGATATTATTTTGTCTTTGGTGATTGAGGCACGGGGCGTGTCTAGTTCTTTTCTTGCTTGGATTTCAAGACGATATTCAGAAGATGTTGTTGTTCTTGGACTTGAGGCACGGGGCGTGTCCTGGGGACACGAGGCGTGCTTTGATCATTTTTCATCAAATCTTTTAATTTTGGGCCAAAATTACTTTGTTTGTTTGATTTGAGTTCGTTTTGTCATGAAAACAAAAGTAAACCAAGTTAAGTATATTTCAAATATATTCTAACATACCAATAAAAAGTGGGTCTAATTTCATAAAAAAAAACAGGTATATTTTTGTGCATACCAGTAACACCCAAGCGTAATATACTATTAAAAATATTATTGTTTTAGTGTAGGCATGTTTAAACTTTTCAGTTTTATGGGTATGACTTTATGTTGTTACAGTCCGATCGAGAGGGGGTTTTATATGACATTTAGACACAAAAGAGAAATATATTTGTGTTTTTTAACGACAAGAAATATATATCTATGTGATGGTTAAATTCATAACCATTGCTTCATGGGATGGCGATGTTGACTATCTTGAGTTATTGACAACGTTGATGTTAAATTCTCTCCGGTGTATCCAAAAGACACCATAGAAGTGAGTAGTTACTAAATATATAACAACAAAACTACCTTAATTAGTGATTTTGTTGATGATGCATCACACTGGTTACTGACATGTGAACTTCTGATCAGAAATGATGATTCTTGAACTTATTTATCATTATGAAATTGTCCTAATGAGATATACAGGTGGTAATATGTCTCTCCTTTATCAATGGGATCGACTGTTTAAATACTACAAGGTGTTGTAAGTGCAACAATGTATTGTTAATAGAAGTATATCCTTTTTCTAAAAGAATATAGTCAAAAATCGATCTAAGAAGCCTCTATTACATGGAGCCAATGGTCAACTTTTTTTTTTTATTTTCAGTATATGTTAGTTTCGGTGAGTTTTTGTTTTCTAGGGTCTCAGTCTATAGGGTGTGATCATAACACTTATGACCACCATGACCCTCCACGTTAGTGTCATGTAACCCACCTCTAATCCACCATCAAAAACCACTACCCTAAGGGTATGGTCATGACCCAAACCACTAGCCCCTTATTTATTTTAATTTATCTTTGTCTAAAGAAAAAGGAAATGATTTGTTGAAAAATAGAAAGGACCATAGTTGTCATAGTTTAATCCATGCAAACCATGGTGGATCAAACAAGGAGGTGGTGTAGCCTTCCATTCATGTTCCTAGATGGCAAATCATGTCCCAACCATGACCCCCACAGCCTATAGCCTCATGGTGTCATTTTTTGTTCGTGAAAGAAGGACACGGAACTCGTTGTAACTGATTTTATAAGATTCTTGATGATGAAGAAAATCTGGATGCGATAACTGAAGTGTGTAACTATGTAAGGCTTACGATTAAATTACAACTCATCACGATGCAAGTGGTTGACAACTGGATTTTAATTTTAAATTGTAATGTCTATGGCTGTGCTATTTTTCGTACTTGTGCGAATGTTTATTGAGATGCAACAATGGTTTTCATACGTACTTGATAGTTTTTATGTAAAATTATTATTTACTTGACACATGTAAGGCTAATAACAGCGCTGCATTTAAGTGAACCTTCAAGTCATCCGATTAGGTATCCTCTCCGGTTATGGAAACATTTCCTTAGTGTTGTGTTCTTGTGCGCAACGTGCGGGCACCCTACTAGTATATACATAAATTTCATTGGCACGATGATAATTGTTTTAAAGGGGGTTGTTCACGAGCAAAGCAAATGCTAGCCCGAGCACGACTTGTTTATAAACCTAGCCAACTCGGCTCGGCTCGACTCATTTTGCCTAGGGTACAAGTTAAATGAATGTGTTTACATTTTTTAAATGGCGTTCAAGTAGTACTTGATTGAGATACCCAAGTTCTTAATTATATAGAGTAGCCTTGTTGAGCGATGTGGGAATGGATGTATATAGGGAGAAAAGAAGAGGAGACTCCCTCATTCAGTCATTTGGAAGACGTTTGATAGGTAAATCACAAATGGTACAAAGGATGAAAGGGCATGGCCGAACCTTTTAAGGGGCGGGAGGGAGCGGCCGACTCCCTGAACTTTTTCGCCCAGTCGTGGAGAGTATATAGTTTTTGTATAGAAATTTTTTGGTATATACATTTTCGACCCTCCAGTATTATAGAAATTTTTAGATCCGGTGACTTTCCCTGTGACAACTCGGACTTTAGACCCACTTTGTGCAACGTATGTGAACGTGTTATGATTACGAGCTTTAATTTTAATGAATGTTATGTTACTATGTGCTATGTGTATTGCGTATTTAAGGTGTTTGTTTATTAATGAAATCGAATCGCACAACACACTCGGCCCAAGGGCAGCCCAAGCGGATGGGCCGGCCCACTCCCTTATGCGCACCAAATTAAACACCTTAGGGACTTGATTGTTTCTCATTGTTACAAAATATCTTAACACACACTAAACCCTAGCTAATCTCTCTCTCTCTCTCTCACGCACAACCGGACGGCACAAGCAAGAATCGGATCACCTCTTGAAATCGGTTAGTGTTTAATTGTGTTTTAGTTATTGATTGATTGCATGATTGCATGAACGATTAGGAATGTTGTTTGTCGATCGGCCGGACGTGTTTGTTGATATGATTCGGATTATGATGTGATAATGTTAGATTGGATGATTATGTCTAAATGTTCATGTAATCGGATGATATTGAATTCGAACGATATGTTGATGTTAATTGGTTTGTTAATCGGCCGAACATGTTGTTAATCGGCCGGACATGAGTGATAAATCGGTTAACATGATACATGTTCGGATTCGTTAATCGACTGTTATGCTATGCGATTCGGACCGTCAACTTGATGATAATCGGATGCATGTTCATGTAAATTGTTAGAGGTTGGCCCATGATATGATATTAGGGTTCGTTAGGGTTCTTGATAAAATACCATGTTTAGACGATAATTGGGTTAATTGATTTGTGGATCGGTGTTAATTGATAACTGTTAAGATGTTAATTGATTTGGTAAATTGGAAACTGTTATGTGATTGTAATCGAATGCTTAATATCCGGATATTCAACCGATCGCACAAGGGTAAGCATGAACTGGATCACACGAGTGATAGAATGGATCGAGTAACACGGACTGTCCATACCCACTGTCCGCACGAGCGGAACTGCTCACTCGCACGAACTGAACTATCACCCGGACTGACATCCGCACGAACCAACAGTCAGCACGGATTGACAATCCGCACGAACTGTCAATCCGGACGGACTGACTACCCGCACGGATGGTCAATCCGCACGATCCGACTATCCGCACGAATTGTTAAACCACATCCGGACCAACTGGCAGTCCGCACGAACTGCCACCCGGATGAGTGCCACTCGCACGGATTTCCACCCGGATGGACCGGTGGCCATCCGCACGAAATGCCACCCGCACGGAATGCCCATCCGGACGGATTGGTTACCACTCGCACGATTTAATTAGTTTTGTTTGGGCCATGCATGATGCTTGCAACTTGTTAACTCTGTGTAACCATACATGTTTTATATGAGCCGAGCCTGACTTGAATAAATACATGATAGGACGTGATTGACCATTACTTGTTACCTGTTCACTTGTGTATCTGCCGAGCAAACCAAGGTGAGTTCACACAGCCAAGGCATGGGATTCCCGGGTTGGGAATTGGGTTGGATATGTTATTGTTAAAAGAGTTACTCGTACTTACGCATTCTCCAGACTATAGACCATCGTCCTCAGGTTAGTCAGGACACGTTACGTAAAGCCTACGTAACCCAGTATACTTGCCATATGTCTCCCGGGTCGGGAGGACACGTTACGTAAAGCCTACGTAACCCAATACCATCTACTGGCTTCCAGGTCGGAAGGCCACGCTGCGTAAAGCCTACGTAGCCCTCACGCGTACCATGTCCTCGGGGAAGGGCACGTCACGTAAAGCCTACGTGACCCTGTACGTTTTCCTGTTCTCGGTAAAGAAGAACACATGGTCGGAAGTTAGTCTAGTAAGTACCGTTAATGAGAAGCCCTCATTAGCCAGGATGAACATGGGAAGCCCCCACCTTTAATACACACTAGTATGGGAAGCCCCCACTAGCTATACTTATGCATGTTAGAACCTTACTTTCTGTGAACTCGCTCAACTAGTTTGTTGATTATTTGCTGCATGCCTTGCAGGACCTTAGGTATATTTGGAGCTTGCACCAGAGGAGAAGCGGGTCGTTGTGGACAAGGACATGTGAATGCATATTAAACACTTTTACATTCAGACATTGATACTTATGATTTGAGTTTTACATTTAATGCTTCCGCTACATATATAACGTTTGGTTTTGAACATCAATTATACTTATGATTACTATTAAATGCTATGTTTGATATAATTGATGGTTTGATCCTGGTCAGTCACGCCTCCAAGCGGTGGTACCCCGCGTGTGGGATTTTGGGGGTGTGACAGATTGGTATCAGAGCCATTGGTTATAGAGAACTTGGTTTTAATATGGGAATACGTTTTATTAAAACCGGACTATAACCAGAACAGTGCTCTCAACGATCCACAACGACGCTTCGCTCCACGTGCAAGACTCGACATCCTAGGTAATAAGGTTTATGTTTATTGCCTGTATGCTAGAATTGCTTAGAACTTTGCTCGCATTACGCTTAGATACACATGCTTTGATTTCATGAGAACACCTATATGCCTATACTTTTCTGTCATCGCCCTATTCGCGAACCATTCTTACCTATGCTACTTGTTACAATGAAGATCATGTCTGGAAGAATCAACATGACACAAGCCCAGCTAGAGGCTCTCGTTCAAGCCCAAGTCACAGCGGCACTTGCGGCTGCTCAAGCAGGTAGGATACCCTGTAGTCATAACTTACGCTAGGATCTTTAGATCCTACACTCCTAAACTAGCTCTTGTATTTAAACTTTGCCCTACTCGTACACAATAGGTCAACACGCGCAGCAGCCTGTCTGCACATTTAAGAATTTCATGGACTGTCGTCCAAACACCTTCAGCGGCACGGAAGGAGCAGTGGGACTACTCCACTGGTTCGAGAAGCTAGAATCAGTCTTTGAAATGTGCGAGTGCCCTGAGGCTCGCAAGGTCAAGTTTGCCACCGGCACTTTGGAGGGGATAGCACTGACTTGGTGGAACGCCCAAGTCCAGATCTTAGGGTTGGCAGCTGCTAACGCCACCCCATGGAACGATTTCAAGGAACTCATCAAGCGTGAGTACTGTACACGTGAGGATATTCACAAGCTAGAAGACGAGCTGTACAACTTGAAGATGGTTGGATCGGAGATTGAAGCGTATACTAAACGGTCGAATGAGCTAGCCGTGTTATGTCCAACCATGGTAGACCCTCCATACAAGCGCATTGAGTTGTATCTCAAGGGATTGGCGCCAGAAATTCAGAGCCACGTGACGTCGGCTAACCTCGAAAACATCCAGGAAATCCAGCGCCTTGCTCATCGCATCACCGATCAGGCAGTGGATCAAAATAAACTGCCCAAGCGTGTTAATGCTACTACTAATGTCACCACCTCAGTTACTCCTGCTACATCTGGTGACAGTAAAAGGAAATGGGATGGAGATTCTAGCAAAGGTTCAGCATCTGTTCAGCCACAAGCTCAGCAGCAGAAGATCGATCACTATCAGAGTCCCAGTCAGCAATCCTCTAGTGGTCACAGACAGAGGAGATATCAGGGTAGTCAACCCAGGTGCCACAACTGCAACAGGCATCACCACGGCCCGTGTAACAAGGGTCGTTGTCAAAGGTGCCTTAAGATGGGGCACGAGGCCAAAGACTGTAGGAGTCCACGGCCTGCGAATCAGAATCAGCAGCCTCAGCAACCAGCTCCACAGAACCAGCAGCAGCAGCAGCAGCCACAGCGTGGAAACCGGGGATGTTTCCAGTGTGGGGCTGAAGGTCACTTCAAACGCGATTGCCCTCAGTTGAACCAGAACCGCAACAACAATAACAACCAGGGCAACGGCAACAATAACGGCGGGAACAACAACAACAACGGCAATGAAGCTCGTGGTCGTGCTTTTGTGCTAGGTCGAGGCGATGCAGTGAACGATCCCAACGTTGTTATGGGTAAGTTTCTCCTCGACAATATTTACGTTACTGTTTTATTTGATTCGGGTGCGGATACAAGCTATATGTCTGTGAAAATGTGTCAACTACTAAAACGTGCACCAACACTTTTACCCACCAAACACGTAGTAGAATTAGCTGACGGTAAAAGTCTAGAAGCCACGCACGTAGTTCAGGGTTGTAACCTTATCTTAGCTGGTCAAGCCTTCTCTATTGATCTCATTCCCATAGTTTTGGGTAGCTTCGACGTCGTGATTGGGATGGATTGGCTTTCCCAACACCAGGCAGAAATCTTATGCAGCGAAAAGGTTATTCGCATTCCTCGTTTGGGTCAGGAACCTTTAGAAGTTCAAGGCGACAAGAGTGGTGCAGTGGTAGGCATCATCTCTTTCTTGAAAGCGCAGAAATGTTTACGGAAGGGGCACACTGCCATTCTGGCACTCGTTACAGACGCTTCAGCAAAGGAAAGGAAACTGGAAGATATACCAGTTGTACGTGACTATCCTCAGGTGTTCCCTGAAGACTTGCCTGGATTACCGCCTCATCGTCAGGTCGAATTTCAGATCGAGCTCGCTCCAGGAGCAGCACCCATAGCTCGCGCACCATATCGTCTAGCTCCATCAGAATTGGAGGAACTGTCAAAGCAACTGCAAGAACTCTTGGAAAAGGGTTTCATTCGTCCAAGCTCTTCGCCTTGGGGATCTCCAGTACTTTTCGTGAAGAAGAAGGACGGTACGTTCAGGATGTGCATCGACTACCGTGAACTCAACAAGGTGACGGTGAAGAACCGTTATCCTCTTCCGCGCATAGACGACTTATTCGACCAGTTGCAAGGGTCGTGTTACTATTCGAAGATAGATTTGAGGTCAGGGTACCATCAGCTGAGAGTCCGGGATGAGGACGTCTCCAAGACAGCCTTCAGAACTCGTTATGGTCACTACGAGTTTCTGGTCATGCCATTCGGGTTAACGAACGCGCCTGCAGTATTTATGGATCTTATGAACAGGGTGTGCAAACCCTATCTTGACAAGTTCGTCATAGTATTCATCGACGACATTCTGATTTACTCCAAGAGTCAGGAGGAACACGAACAGCATCTTCGCCTTATTTTGGAACTCCTTCGGAAGGAACAGCTGTACGCCAAACTTTCTAAATGCGACTTCTGGCTTCGTGAAGTCCACTTCTTAGGCCATGTGGTGAACAGGGATGGGATTCATGTCGATCCATCCAAGGTAGATTCAATCAGAAACTGGCCTGCACCGCGTACGCCGACAGAGATACGTCAATTCTTGGGTCTGGCAGGTTATTACAGACGGTTTATCAAGGATTTCTCGAAGATTGCTCAGCCGCTTACGCTACTAACACAGAAGGGTGTTACCTATCGCTGGGGAGAGCCCCAGGAGACTGCTTTTCAGCACTTAAAGGATAGACTTTGCAGTGCACCTATCCTCTCTTTGCCAGAGGGCACAGACGACTTCGTGGTTTATTGTGATGCATCCATTCGGGGACTTGGATGTGTGTTAATGCAGCGCGACAAGGTTATCGCTTACGCCTCTCGTCAACTCAAGATTCATGAACGGAACTACACGACGCACGACTTAGAGCTGGGAGCTGTTGTTTTCGCGCTTAAGATATGGCGACACTACCTGTACGGTACCAGGTGCACGATTTACACCGATCACAGGAGTCTCGAGCATATACTTAAGCAGAAGGATTTGAATATGCGTCAACGACGATGGGTCGAGTTACTTAACGACTACGAATGCGCCATCAAGTATCATCCAGGCAAAGCCAATGTTGTGGCTGATGCCCTTAGTCGAAAAGACACTTTACCTCGGCGCGTGCGAGCGCTACAGCTTACGATTCAGTCTAGCCTTCCAGCACAGATACGAGATGCTCAGATAGAAGCATTGAAGCCCGAAAACGTCAAGGCTGAAGCCTTACGCGACTCACGACAGCAAATGGAACAAAAGGAAGACGGCGCCTACTATGTAACGGGCCGGATTTGGGTCCCTCTTTATGGCGGTCTACGCGAACTTGTGATGGATGAAGCTCACAAGTCTCGCTATTCGGTACATCCAGGGTCGGATAAAATGTACCACGACATTAGCACTACTTATTGGTGGCCTAGTATGAAGGCCCACATCGCTACATACGTTGGAAAATGCTTAACCTGTGCAAGAGTCAAGGTCGAATATCAGAAACCAGCTGGCCTACTTCAGCAACCTAAGATACCGCAATGGAAATGGGAGGGAATTTCCATGGATTTCGTTACAGGCCTACCTAGATCCCAGCGTGGGAATGATACCATATGGGTGATCGTGGATCGACTCACCAAGTCTGCACACTTCCTGCCAATTAAGGAAACGGACAAGTTCTCCACTCTCGCAGACGTCTATCTTAAAGAAGTTGTTTCGAGGCACGGAGTGCCCACATCCATCATTTCGGATCGCGATGCACGATTTACGTCAGAACTTTGGCAAGCGATGCACAAATCTTTCGGCTCACGGTTAGACATGAGCACAGCATATCATCCTCAGACGGATGGGCAGTCTGAGCGAACGATCCAAACTCTCGAAGACATGCTTCGGGCATGCGTTATCGATTTCGGCAACGGCTGGGAAAAGCATCTCCCTTTGGTGGAGTTCTCGTATAATAATAGCTATCACACCAGCATTCAAGCCGCTCCATTCGAGGCATTGTACGGGCGTAAATGTCGGTCACCCCTCTGCTGGGCAGAGGTGGGGGATAGTCAAATTACGGGTCCAGAGATTGTAGTGGACGCCACAGAAAAGATTGCACAGATACGACAACGCATGGCGGCAGCACGCGACCGTCAGAAAGCCTACGCGGACAAGCGTAGAAAGCCATTGGAATTCGAGGTCGGGGACCGGGTTTTATTGAAAGTTTCACCCTGGAAGGGTGTGGTACGTTTTGGCAAACGGGGCAAACTGAATCCGCGATACGTCGGACCATTCGAGATTATAGAAAAGATTGGCAAGGTAGCCTACAAGTTGAATTTACCAGCTGAACTCGGGGTAGTTCACAATGTCTTTCATGTATCGAACTTAAAGAAGTGCCTATCAGATGAAAATCTCATCATTCCTTTTAAAGAACTCACTATCGACGAGCGGTTGCAGTTCGTCGAGGAACCAGTAGAAATCACGGACCGGGATGTGAAGGTCCTCAAACACAAGAGAATCCCTCTTGTCCGAGTTCGTTGGAACTCCAAACGTGGCCCAGAGTACACCTGGGAACGCGAAGACAGGATGACAGAAAAGTACCCCCAGTTATTCGGGAACAAGGCAACCACTACTGAGGCTGAAGCTACTACTTCGGAATTTCGGGACGAAATTCCAGATCAACGGGGGGAGGATGTGACACCCCAGGAAAATCAGGGAACAGTACAGTTTACCTAACTTCCTCAGTGAGTGCATACCAAATTTCGGGACGAAATTTCCAATTAGTTGGGGATAATGTGACAACTCGGACTTTAGACCCACTTTGTGCAACGTATGTGAACGTGTTATGATTACGAGCTTTAATTTTAATGAATGTTATGTTACTATGTGCTATGTGTATTGCGTATTTAAGGTGTTTGTTTATTAATGAAATCGAATCGCACAACACACTCGGCCCAAGGGCAGCCCAAGCGGATGGGCCGGCCCACTCCCTTATGCGCACCAAATTAAACACCTTAGGGACTTGATTGTTTCTCATTGTTACAAAATATCTTAACACACACTAAACCCTAGCTAATCTCTCTCTCTCTCTCACGCACAACCGGACGGCACAAGCAAGAATCGGATCACCTCTTGAAATCGGTTAGTGTTTAATTGTGTTTTAGTTATTGATTGATTGCATGATTGCATGAACGATTAGGAATGTTGTTTGTCGATCGGCCGGACGTGTTTGTTGATATGATTCGGATTATGATGTGATAATGTTAGATTGGATGATTATGTCTAAATGTTCATGTAATCGGATGATATTGAATTCGAACGATATGTTGATGTTAATTGGTTTGTTAATCGGCCGAACATGTTGTTAATCGGCCGGACATGAGTGATAAATCGGTTAACATGATACATGTTCGGATTCGTTAATCGACTGTTATGCTATGCGATTCGGACCGTCAACTTGATGATAATCGGATGCATGTTCATGTAAATTGTTAGAGGTTGGCCCATGATATGATATTAGGGTTCGTTAGGGTTCTTGATAAAATACCATGTTTAGACGATAATTGGGTTAATTGATTTGTGGATCGGTGTTAATTGATAACTGTTAAGATGTTAATTGATTTGGTAAATTGGAAACTGTTATGTGATTGTAATCGAATGCTTAATATCCGGATATTCAACCGATCGCACAAGGGTAAGCATGAACTGGATCACACGAGTGATAGAATGGATCGAGTAACACGGACTGTCCATACCCACTGTCCGCACGAGCGGAACTGCTCACTCGCACGAACTGAACTATCACCCGGACTGACATCCGCACGAACCAACAGTCAGCACGGATTGACAATCCGCACGAACTGTCAATCCGGACGGACTGACTACCCGCACGGATGGTCAATCCGCACGATCCGACTATCCGCACGAATTGTTAAACCACATCCGGACCAACTGGCAGTCCGCACGAACTGCCACCCGGATGAGTGCCACTCGCACGGATTTCCACCCGGATGGACCGGTGGCCATCCGCACGAAATGCCACCCGCACGGAATGCCCATCCGGACGGATTGGTTACCACTCGCACGATTTAATTAGTTTTGTTTGGGCCATGCATGATGCTTGCAACTTGTTAACTCTGTGTAACCATACATGTTTTATATGAGCCGAGCCTGACTTGAATAAATACATGATAGGACGTGATTGACCATTACTTGTTACCTGTTCACTTGTGTATCTGCCGAGCAAACCAAGGTGAGTTCACACAGCCAAGGCATGGGATTCCCGGGTTGGGAATTGGGTTGGATATGTTATTGTTAAAAGAGTTACTCGTACTTACGCATTCTCCAGACTATAGACCATCGTCCTCAGGTTAGTCAGGACACGTTACGTAAAGCCTACGTAACCCAGTATACTTGCCATATGTCTCCCGGGTCGGGAGGACACGTTACGTAAAGCCTACGTAACCCAATACCATCTACTGGCTTCCAGGTCGGAAGGCCACGCTGCGTAAAGCCTACGTAGCCCTCACGCGTACCATGTCCTCGGGGAAGGGCACGTCACGTAAAGCCTACGTGACCCTGTACGTTTTCCTGTTCTCGGTAAAGAAGAACACATGGTCGGAAGTTAGTCTAGTAACTACCGTTAATGAGAAGCCCTCATTAGCCAGGATGAACATGGGAAGCCCCCACCTTTAATACACACTAGTATGGGAAGCCCCCACTAGCTATACTTATGCATGTTAGAACCTTACTTTCTGTGAACTCGCTCAACTAGTTTGTTGATTATTTGCTGCATGCCTTGCAGGACCTTAGGTATATTTGGAGCTTGCACCAGAGGAGAAGCGGGTCGTTGTGGACAAGGACATGTGAATGCATATTAAACACTTTTACATTCAGACATTGATACTTATGATTTGAGTTTTACATTTAATGCTTCCGCTACATATATAACGTTTGGTTTTGAACATCAATTATACTTATGATTACTATTAAATGCTATGTTTGATATAATTGATGGTTTGATCCTGGTCAGTCACGCCTCCAAGCGGTGGTACCCCGCGTGTGGGATTTTGGGGGTGTGACATTCCCCCCCCCCCCACCCCACGGGGCGCTGTTGGAAATCTCAAACTTCACCACTGTGAAAGGGGGGAGTGAAGTGAGAAAAAAGAAAGCGAAGCTGCCAAGTCTCGTACCCTTGACCTTGCCTATGGCGTTAAGCGAGCCTTAACAACTCTTTCATCAATACTTTTATATATAAATATTGAACACAATAAAAAAAGATATCTAATTTTTTTATGTACGTTTAACGAGAAAAAAATTTCTTTTGGCCCATGTGTTGTCGCGCATCCGGCACACCATCAGGGACAGCCTGGTGTGTGTATGTGTATATGTACGGTGTGTTTTATTATTATGACACTATTGCAACATGTATTTATCTACTAAAGAAAACTGATACATATTTTTATGGTTTATAAAATAGTTTTACATGGATCATCTAAAAGCAAAAAAATGAAACACATTAGTGATGTATGATGTATCCAATACCTCTTCATGTATAATTATATCAACCAAGAAGTATTGTATTTTTTTATAGCAAGAAGCCAAAAATCAATAGCATATATAAGATTGAAATATAAGAATACTAATTAACTAGGGTTACGGTTTGCGGGGGTGGCGCTGACAAGAAAAGAGAGTGCACTCTTCTAGTTGTCGCTATTCTTGGTGTTGGGATTTGGTTCTGAAACTCATGCATCATGAATTGCAAACCACAAAAGATGCTCTTTGTCTACGTATACAAACAAAACTAAAGTTTTTTGAATCAACAATGGGTTCAACACGGGTCAAGTCAACTCGATATATTTAATTTATACTTGGAAGTCGGTTCATTAGCGTGGTTTGATGCTTAGATTTTGTTTGAATAAATGCAAGCTTAACTCAAGAACTCGAATGGCTTAAACTATCTATGAATTATGTTTAATTGGAGTTCAAATCAACTATATAGCACTCAGATATGATTATAATACGTACGTGAAGGCGTGTGTGTGTATATATATATATATATATATATATATATATATATATATATATATATATATATATATATATATATATAGAATAAAGATCCGTTAGGAACCACCCTTTATTAGAGAACCAATGTGAACACATGGCAAATTTGTAATTAAGTGACATTTAATAAAAAAACACGCGCTCCTCTTATTTCCAGCCCATGTTCACTATCGTCGTTTACAATCTAGGGTTTCGCTGGAGATTTTGCTTAATCGGCGACGGCGATCTACGGCGGTGACTAATCTCTCCAGTTTCACGGCGGCGATATACACATCTTACGGGGGATTCAATTGGGATATTGATTACGGCGTTGGGACACTGATTTCGGCTACACATGGCTTCGTCTGACTCATCTCGTGTTGGAGTTGAACCTACGGCATCTGATGATCATCATACAACATCTTCTGCATATAATCCACATCCCGATTCTGGTTTTTGCGGCCCATCTGATGTCAATGTCAATCCCATTTCTGTAGTGGGTCCGTCTGATGTTGATGTCAATACCTTACCTGCCGTTAATCCAAATGAAAGTTGCAATCCTGTGTTTACAACAGTTGCAAATCGGCACACCCTTCATGGGTTTGAAATACAGACGCTTGATTCGATGTTTACATCAGGCAACGTAGGCTCTGAGACTGCTAATTTATCTGATCAATCGTTATCAGTTGACACCACATCTACTGGTACAGCACCTACAAGCACAGAACATCAACACTTACAATTCATTCGGTTTGAAACTAAAGGTATTTTATATCCATTTTATGTAAATTGTGACTTGTTCAATGATATACTCTTTTGCATCATGTTCACAACTATTTTGTGTTGTAAATTATGATTACTCAATATTATATGCACATGTGCATTGTGTTGACTGCATGTTCACAATTGCTTTATGTTGTAAATTATGATTACTCAATGTTATATGCACATGTGCATTGTGTTAACTGCCTTATATTACAAATTATGCATCATATTTCAAATTGTGTTACATTGCAAATTTATGCACATGTGCATTATGATTGAAAAAAATAACTTATGACCTCGTACATTAACTGACAATGCACATGTGCATATTAATTACAATTATACTATTCGTCCGTATATCATGTTGACAATTTTTTAATTTATTAATTATTTCTCACAATTTTTTAATTTATTAATTATTTCTCGTAGGAACAATTATGGCTGCCATACATGCTACACCTAACGGCACCCCGTATTGGATACCTCAAGTTGATGTTAGATACCTTCCTGTTATAAACAGTACACTTACCCATTAGGAAGATATTGTCATGATGTACAATACGTATGCTACACAGTCCGGATTTTCTACTCGTATCGGCACATCGAAGAACAAGAAATATCATGACAATCCTAATATGAACAGCCACAGTCATAGATATATATTATGTTCAAGAGAAGGGCAACCACGGGTTACAGAATCTGACCCCAATGCTCCATCCAAGAATGCTCCAACCATGTATGATAAATCCAAGAAACAACACAGACAAAGCCGATTCACAGTTTCCGGGTGTCGTGTGCGTATTAAAGTGAGTTATGATCGTGCTACCGAACAATACAAAATATATGCTTTCATCGCCGCGCACAACCATTGCATGATTGATAGCGATAATGCCAACATGTTAAAACAAAACAGGAAACTTGGATTTGAAGAGCAATAGTTCATCCACAAAGTTAGTCTTACAAAATCGGCCCAACTGTTGCACATAACATTCAAGTATCACTTAAAGGCGGACCTCATAATGTTCGTGGCACAACAGAAGATTTCAAAAATTGCTCTAGAGATATATGTGCATTCATCGGTGAATGCGATGCAGACATTCTTTTACATACCATGAGATCTCGAGTTACCAATCTTATAGATTTCTATTTTGATTGTGTCATAGTTGATAATGAGTTGCGATCGTTCTATTTGGCTGATTTCGTATCATTGCGAAATTACGAGGCTTTTGGTGATGTGTGTACATTTGACGCTACATATGACACCAACAAGTAAGATACTATACTTTTCAGCATGTGAAATTACTAATAATTTTTTAATATCATGTGTTTTATTTACAGGTATGATGCGCGTGTGGTGTTATACGTTTTTATATATATTTTTAGCCCTTTTTACACGTTAGTCAAGTTTTAAATTTATAAAACACGATATTTTACTAACACCAAACACACATATGGGTAAGTGCACCCATCGTGAGCGTAGTATAGTGTTGATAAGATACCGAGGTCGTCCAAGGACACAAGAGCTTTTAATACCGGTTTATCCTTAACGTCTAATCAAATCAAAAGTTTAGAAAAAGGTTTTATACTAGAAAATAAAAACTAAAAATGCTGAAAAATAAAAATAAAAGTAAAAACAGATAGACAAGATGAATAACTTGGATCTGACTCGTGTTTAGTGTAACCTTTGATTATTTCTGCACTTTTGCACTTTTTAAGAGATTATCTTAGTTATAGTAGTAGGCCCCTCTTTTGAAGGTGACGTTACCCTCAACCCACTAGTTTGAGTCAGCAAGGATACAATCCTAAAGGGTTGGATTATTGAAAGATAATTAATTAAGTTATTAATGCGTAATGTGGTAGGCCCCTCTTTTGAAGGTGACGTTACCCTCGGCTAAGAAGTCTGAGTCAGCAGGGATACAGTCCTAAGTAGCCAGGTTAATGTTTTAATAGTAGCTTATGAGGGGATCAAGGAGTTCGGACCCCCGCCATCCAATACCGGTGGGTATTGAAGGAGGTCCTACTAAAGTTGACCCAGGTCCTTGCAGGATCTATACACTTAACAAGGCAAGACTCTTACCAAACCATTCCCTTAACCCCCGACCAGGTAGCCAACATATCTCCATATAGACCGTGGAGATATGAATGGTGAAATTTTTTTATTTTATATAGACAGTAAAATAATGCCAAGACACCATGGACAAATGATAAGGAAGATTCACCTTCAACATAAGAAACTAGTTGTTAAAGTCATTAATACATAACCAAATAAAAAGTGTGAAAAGATTAAAAATAAAAAGTATTACACTAGACACTTTGTCTTCACCAAGTGATGTAAGAGACTTAGGCAAACAGGGCTTTTGATTGTCAAGAACTCCTACGATCAATCTTGGATCCCGAGACTACTCACACACTCTATGATGGATGATGGATGATGGTGGTGGATATGGGTTGTGATGGTGGTGGTGGGTGGGTGAAGTGTGAGAGAGGTGGTTTGCCAAGGGATGGTTTGCAAATGAGCCAAGCACCCCTATATATAGCCTGCACAGAAGCCCGGACACGGCCCCGTGTCCACCCATCTTCTCTTTCTTCATTAAATGCAGTTTGTCTGCATTAGTTGACCATGCCCTCATGTCCGCTGGGCACGACCCCATGTGCAGAAGCGTATATGTACTATCAAGATTTCCCTAGATTCTACGAATCTTAGAGTTGACCACGACCCCGTGTCCATTGGGCACGCCCCCGTGGTGGGTGATAGAAGCTTCTACAACTTTGTCTTTTCTGCAGACACTTGGGCACGCCCCCATGCTCATTGAGCACGGGGCGTGTTCAGCCTTCTGTTCTCTTGTTTTTGCTTGGGAAGATGCTGTCGGTGGGTCAGGTATGCCACGTTTATTCCTTTTCTTGTATTTATGTTAGATTTAGCTGCCTTTTTGCTTCTTTTGTTCATTTGAGCTCATTTAATCCTGAAAATACAAAAGGAAGACAAAAACACACTTTTTCCAACATTATTACTAAAAAAGGGTTAGTTTTATGCCTCAATTGATGTAATTTATATGTTGCATTTTGCGCACATCAAATACCCCCACACTTGAATCTTTGCTTGTCCTCAAGAAAAACTCTTTATAATGTGGCTTTACACTCCCAAATGGAATGGGTAGAAGAGAAGGTTTTTGGGCTTGTCATAGAGTGTCGGGATTTCCAAGATTCTTTATTAAGTTTTATTTTTATTTATTTACAATCCTATTCGTCATGATTTATTTAAAACATTACACAAGATAAATTACTTATTAGGGGCATAACATGCCTTTTTAAAATTCCATTTATATACAAGTTCACATACCTCACGGGGGATCACTCCACACTCGGCCGAAGATGTATTTTAGTGAATCACTCGAGAGCGGCATGAAACTTACTCCTACCATAAGCTTGCCAAGCAATCAATCATCCTCCTTTTTAACTATACACCTTTGTAAATATCAAGAGAAATTTTGGGGGAAGGGTTAGGCTTGGGTTAAAGGTAGGTGGTTGGGTTAGTGGTTAGTTGAAAAAGGTGAAAGGCGTAAAAAGCGTCGGTTTTCGAAAGACTTTTTATTATTTTTTTTAACTTTTTATTTTGATGAAGCAATTCTTCAAACAAAGTTCCTTTGATAAACTTGTTTGTTTATTTCTTTTGGCTTCATTATCATCATTTTTTTATAAGGAAGTCATAAGAAAAACCGAGCTTTGTTACTAAAATAAAGGGTTTAAAATGAAAAAGGGTTTTGGTGGGTAAAAAGGTGTTTGTTTTGTGGGTTAAGAAATGAAAAGGTTTAGGCTCAAAGGGGTTAACTAGGGGGATTTTTGGTAGGTGGCAAAAAAAAAAAATAATAATGGTGTAGAAATAAAAAGGGTTAGTCCTAATGCCTCCATCATTTGTATGCTCAATAAAGGCTCAAAGGGGTTAACTCGAGTTTAAGTTGGTAAGGACCGGGAACGCATCGTCGTGGCAAGTTCTAGAGTCTTAAGAACCAAGCGGCTATTCACACAAGAAACGAAAAAATGAACACTTAGTTTAAAGATGTGTATTTGTATGCTCAATAAAGGCACAAAGCTCACTTTTTGTGGGAATGGGTTTTTATGTGATCAAGTATATATAATCAAATTTTAACTAGATTTTTCATGCCGTTTCATAATTTTCTTATGTTGGTTCTTTTTATTACGACGCTATCGGTTGTAAATTTGTAAAAATATAACCTTTTTTAGAACTAGAAATTCCCAAATTAAACCTAGACAAGTAAAAAAAATGAAAAATTTTTGAAAAAATTTGGGGTGATTAGCGGTTCCAATAAAGTTTTTTGTAAGGCTTGTAATTAGGACTTGCAAGATTCAAGGTTTTAGCATCCCCCCCACACTTAAATTACACATTGTCCTCAATGTGTCCCAAAAATGTGTTTTTAGGTTGATTGAATGTGTAAAAGCGTGTTTAAAAACAAAATTTTATGTTACTGGGCATCTGGACACGACCCCGTGTCGGATGAACACGGCCCCATGGTCAGAGTGCCAGTAACGCGAACTTACAGAAGGTGGACACGGGGGCGTGTCGGCTGAGCACGACCCCGTGTCTGGCAAAAGTCTGCATATTTTAGACAAACAGCAGGTCTGGGGCAATGGGCACGTGGGCATGTTGGCTGGACACGACCCCGTGTAGACAATCTGCAAAGGTGTAAAACAGGTCTCTGGTTTCGGTTTCGCTGTCCCAACTTTG
Source organism: Helianthus annuus (assembly GCF_002127325.2). Taxonomy (NCBI): domain Eukaryota; kingdom Viridiplantae; phylum Streptophyta; class Magnoliopsida; order Asterales; family Asteraceae; genus Helianthus; species Helianthus annuus. Next base: position 11,999,861 of record NC_035439.2, read on the forward strand.
GTGGCACTAATGTTTAGTGTTCTAAGCCTCGTATGTACTTGTTTTATCAATAAACACTACATCAAACCATAACAAGCATCCTAAATTACCATAGTTCAAACATCCATACCACAAAGTTAAAATAAAGAAAATGCAGAAAAGTAAAAAGTGTTAGAGGAAAGTAAATTGTTCAACACACGGCACGCAGCCCGGAAATTGTTCATGAGATAAGGGGGGTTAACCTGTTAGACCACCAACCAGCTGCTCCTACCTCCGCTCCTCCCGCCTAGTCCATGTCCTCGTCTTCATCATCATCTCCTCCTCCGTGCCCCGCCATATACTCCCAGATGTTCCCAATGTCATCTTGTATGTCGGAGATGTTTCTCTCAATTGCTCTAATTCGGGTGTACATGTTGCTGGCCATGTTGTAGGTGTTCCTGGTGCACATGAGGTTTTCCTGCAATAAGTCATGTAAGCTTTGAAAATTAGGAAAACCGCCTCCTTGTGAGGAGGATTGACCCGAATCACTCTAGGACCGGTAATGGTATTGAGGAGGAGGTTGGAATTATGGAGCATGTAAGACGAGTGCCTCTTGCAGGTTCCATGCATGCCCCTAGACTCTTTGGAAGCTAACCGTCCCGTCTTCTACTTCATAAATCAGGTTCATGGAGCGGCAGATGGTCATGTCTACTCTCCCCAACCATGGGCTCTTTTGGAAAGACCTTGGCATCCTATCAACAAAATGTTTGAAAAGGCGGTATACCCACCCTCCAAAGAAGATAGGAGTCGGGGGAGTAGCGAGCTGGTTCCAGTGCATGTTTCGGAGCAGGAGGGATGGAACATCAAGGTTGACCCGGTTGTGGATGCAGTGAAGGACTAGTAGATCCCGTAAACCTACAACACCGTTGCTGTCGTGCCTCTGACGAAGAGAGTAGGTGAGGACCCTGTGGATGTAACGGTAAAGAGGGTCCCTCAACTTAATGCTCTTAGTGCTGCTGGGATTGTAGTGCCCTTCTCCTATTTGAGCCCAAGCAGCTTGGCGGTCGCCTTCCTTGATCTCGCGGAGACCGCCGGTGTTTTCTTCATCCCCCGCATCTTCCTCCGCATACAACCCATCTATAGACCCGAACTGTGCTATCGAGATTGAGTACACAGTCCCTCCACACCGGAATTCTACCCCATCATTATCGAATGGATCAGCTCTTGTGTTGAAGACGAGCGTACTGTAGAACTCCTTGTTGTATTTATGGACTGAGCGAAGCCGAGTGCACAAGGCGGTTCTTAATGGTCCGGTGACAAGGTTGTTGAACCGGTCCAACTGGTTTACTGTTTCTAGAAGATCCGTGCATACTTTGTAGGATTGGGATTCGATCAAATGAGTCGTTCAGAAGAGTTCTAGATCAAATCAGAGGCGGAATTCATTGATTTGATCTTCATTGCAGCTTGATATACACTTAGAAGTAGATTAAATGTCGATTATATTGATTTCACAATGCTACACGAGCTGGTGACACTTCGGTAGAGCTTCGCTACCAGAATCAGAAAGTTACAAATGAAGACCCAAGACCCTCTATTTATAGGAATCACCAGGTCGCACGAACCAGACCTCACCAGGTCGCATGAACTGGTCAGTTCGCACGAACTGGCCAGGTCGCATGAACCTGCTGGTTCAGACCTGTTTCCTGTTTCTTTCGTACTACGTGTCCTGGTCTATCTATTCTATTACATGACTCGATACAAGACGAAGTCAATAGACATATGCATTAACAAACTCCCCCTTGGATGTTGACGAGTCTTCAGTGTATTGAGTCTTCAGTCTTGATCAGTCTTCTCGCTCTTTCCAAAGTATCTTTCTCTGTAAGCCTCCTCATCAATCTCTCTCTTCTTCTATCAGAATTTCAACCTGGCTATATTCTCTCTCTAATTCTCTTTATCAGATCTCTTGATTCCTTAAGTTTATCAGCATCAGCAGTTTCTATCTCGAGCTTTGTTCCAAAATCTGAGTCTGACTCTTATGTCTTCAGACTCCCACTTTCAATAAGCTGGGATCGCAGTCTGGAATCTTCTATCTACAGGCTTTCACATGTTCAGGAATGTCTCCTGGCTCTCCGTAGCAACAACATCAGAAACCTGGCTCTAATCTGCATACGCTTATGCGGAAAATCCTCAGGAGTCGAAACCTAGCTCTTTCAAAGCTTTTTACCTGCACATACTCTACCTAAAACCATGGTTGCAAAAGTCGCTAGGCGCTCCCTAGTCGGTCGACCGGGGAGTTGAGAGTACTCGGTCTACGCGGAGAGTACTCGGGGAGTACTCGGAGATGTTAAATTATAAAGAAGTTACTTTTTGGAGATTAAATATATGTCAAATAACACAAATTTACTAATATTTATAACAAAACACCTGAAAATGATATTCATTCTTTAATATGATAGGCATATAAATTATGTTATATTATTATTTAAGTCAAACTAGGCCCCAGTTGACCTACTAGATCCAATTTTGGCCGAGGTTGACCGCGTTTGACCGATTCCGAGTAATTAGGCGGAGTCAAAGAAAGTCGCCTCGGCAGCCTACCTTGTAGCGACTACTCGGGGAGTACTCGGCCTTGGAAACCTTGTTTTACAACCATGCCTAAAACATAATATTTTATTTATAACAATTTTAATCTCTGCTTAACCACTTGTATTCGGAACACTTAAATTTGGTCACAAATTAATGAACCATTTAATAATTTCAAAATCATTTCTTATTTCAAACAAACTCTCTCAACCCTGTTGTTCATTATGTTTAGCACTTGGAGTTTTGAAAATCAGCTTTCCAAACATCAGTTGTTGAAAATAAGATGAAATAAAATCTTTTTGATTTTTCAAAATTTTATGCTAAAACACATTTTTTTGGGTTTTTTCAAAGATTTTTAGAGTGTTAAAATGCAATAAAGAAATATTTACAGACAATATTTTTGTGAGTTTGTGTAAGAGGATCATATCAGTTTTTGAGACATATCATCAACACCATTGATCTTGATTTAACTTTAAGTTTTAAACAAATTCACTTTTGATTGTCAGTATTGTTGTCCACTTAAACTTCTACACAAGTTTCAATTGATTCGAGAAACGAATTATTGTTTTAAGGACTTAAACTTATTCGCGTGTCCCACCTCAGAATATAGTCCCATATCAAAATTCCCTAGATTCAGTCTTACAGGTGAGTATACCAATTTGATATCCTTATCTGGGTTAGTGCGAGACCTTGAGAGCTCAGGTATGAACTTCCATTCAGTCAAAGAGATGAAGGCTCGACTTCAGGTGTGTTCCCTTTAGAGAATCTTTTCTTCAACTGCAATTGATTCATATCTTTCGATATTTTTCAATTTTTATGCAGAGGGTAGGCTTTTAAAAGCGCGTAAAGTATTATACGAAGTCTAGGCCATTGCTTCCGCAATATCAGAAGACCAGGTATAATACCCCAGATATCAAACAGTATAAAGATCTAGTATCTCAGAATCAGGCAATCTCTCAAACAAGATTTCGAGGGTTACCCATATATCCAAGAGATGTTCCCCACGAGATAAGAAAGTATTGATATTTAGGTTTATATCTCAAATTCAATCTACTAGTCGTGTGAAGTCTACTGGCACATCATTAGTGAGACTTGTTTAAAAACATTTTGACTTTCCATTTCTTTAGCATGTTGTGATAGCCCACCAATGTACTATCATTTCCTCTTCTTAAAACTCATTTTTGATTTTTCAATGTTTTTGGCTTTTTTTTTTAGATTTTATCATGTTTTTAGATTTTTCAAATTTTCAAAATTTCTAAATTTTTTACTCCCCCTAAAATCAAAAATATGTTTCAATTTTTGATTTTTAAGGAAAATTTGAAAATAAACGTAATAAACTCTACAAATAAAATGACAAACTAATGCGAATTGCTTCAATTCTCCATTCTTTTGGCTTAAACAATCAGAACTCCCCCTGACAACAAACTTTTTTCCCATTATGCTTAAGTTTGTTTTAATCAAAATGGTTTTTCCGGAAAATTAGTTTTGTTGATAATCAAAAATCATGGGGTTTCATCACATTGTTCTTTTAACCACTTGTAAAACTATCACTTTTCCTTTTTTTAACCACATATATGAAAGTTAAATCAAGTTCAATTTACTGACCTTGATTAACCACTTGTAAAAACAATCACTTGTAGGTTTTTCACACAAACATTTTTCAAGAATGATGCCGATTCATGCCCCACGATTACCAACTTGGGAACTCCGGCAAGTCAGGATTTTCAGTTAAAGAGATTCACCCAAGCCTGACGGTCCTTGGGTGATTCCGAGTCATCATCACTTGGTTTCTTTCCTTTCTTATTCTTTTCATAGAATTCCTTTACCCCCTTGACCTTCCCGTCAACCATTTTTCCAAAATTATTTAGAACTTCAGGGTTAAAGGCTTTTTCAACATCAAATTCTTTCTTTTCAGAAAAGAATTGATTTGAAATCTCAACTTTGCCAATTTTTTGTTTTAAATTTCCGTTTGACAATGGTGGAAAATTTGCATCATCCATTGCCGGAACGAAATTATCACTTTTTAGCTCAACTTGTGGCTCCTCTGACTTTGATGAGTCAGTTTCATTGCCAGAAAGTTCATCTGATTTCTTAACAACCCACTTGTGGTTGTTCAAATTCACTCTTCTTTTGTAAAAACGTCTTGAACTCTCACCAACCTCAAATTTTGAATTTTTGAACACTTTAAACTGTTCAGTCGGTGGTTCATTATCAACCAACTTTTCTTTCAAGTTTTCAAAGACTCCCTGTTTTGTTTGGGTTGCCTTTGGACAGTTCCATGCAATGTGCCCAACTTTTTTACATTGATAACAGGTTCTCATTTCCTTCTTCTGAGCAACATCATTCTTCATTCCCTCTTGCTTCTTAGCAAAGAATTCTTTGTTCGTCTGCTTTCAGAACAAATTCTCCTTTTCTTCTTCAGAAGATGTTCCTGAAACAAATTTAGTTTTTGGTTTATAAATTTTCTCATTTTTATAATTTTCTGGTGGAATAAAACCTCATCCTTTCTTTTTGAAATTACTGTTATGGTTTGGTTTCTTTTGATAACCATAACCAGAACTGTAACATTTTTTCTTGTTTAATCTTTGTTGAACTCTTGAAGTGTATTTTTTAGGTTTTTCAGTAAGATTTACATCTTTTATTTCAGAAATATTAATTTCTCTTAATTTGAAAACCTTGTTAATCATTTCAGTTTTAACACCTCTTATTGGAAATTCTTCATCAGAATATAATTTGTCGGAGTCATTCAAAGTATATGCTACTTTGAATGTTTCGTCATTCAAATTATTTTTTCATATCAGAAAATCTTTATTGTAAACCGTTTTGACCTGTGTACTCGAACTTCTGTCTGATGAATTTGAATTTTCCGATTTAGACTCTGACTTTGACTCTTCATCTTTATCCAACACCTGATCGACCACTTTCTTAATTAACTCGGACTCATGATCAATGTCAGACGCTGTGAAGGTGATGTCAATATTATCTGGCAATCCATCTGAAGGTTCAGATTCCCACTTTAAATTGGTTGCCTTTTTGACTCTTTCTGAATTAGGATTTCTTGGACAATATCCTTCTTCAAGCGGCAGTGGACACTTTGTATAATTGGTACTATGTTTCTTACCAGTATTTTTTACTTCAGATTTCTTCTCTTCAAACGCTTCCATGCCTTCTACTGTAGGGTAAATCCTGTCAATCACATAAGAAGCACATGAATAACTTTTCAATAACCTGTTTACCCTCTCAGTTTCTATCCTCTGAGTTTCCAATTTTTGTTCAAGTTCAGCACATTTCTCAATGTATTGATTGATGATTTTCTGCTTCGTCATGAACGCTCCATTGAGTGTCTTCATAGCGATCTCTTGTTCATTACTTGACTTGCTATATTGATTCATAGCTTTGTTTAAAACATCATAAGATTCTTTCAGTCTGTTCATGTTATGAATCAATTTGTTGTTATGCCTTTTCACAGTATCACAATTCTCACACTTCTCAGATATCTTTTCAGTATCTGCTTCCTTTTCAACCTTGATAGTTGGAATTTCTTTAACCTGCTTCTTTACTATTCGAACTTTTTACTCAGGTTTGCTCTTTTCTTTAACAATTGCTGCCTTATGATTCTTCTTTTTCGTAGCTTGTCTTTCTTTGATCTCTTCCATTTTACCCGCAAAATACAAATTATACCTATCAGGTGAAAATTCTCTTTTATAATATTCAAGTTTTCGAATTTCTTCATTGTCGTCATCACTCTCTTCATCTGATGAGTGATCAAAGATTGGTGCTTTTTCTAAAGCCTCTTTTGTAGAAACTGGTTCTTCTTCTTTCTTTTTAGGACTGAATTGCTGAGATTCGTAATAAGCATACACCATTTCATCTTCAGCAGTTGAATCTTCAAAAATTTGAGCAACAAATGCTTTATAATCTGAAGTTCTGTTAGGATCATAATTATCCCAATTAAAACCTTCTGGAATACTTTCATATTCTTGATGAACAAGATAAGCTTTCTTTGATGGCTCTTCGAGCAGATCCTTCCTAGCATGTGAAGTTTGTGGCGATTGTTGTTGATGCGGAGCAACTTGATGATAAATTGCTTTTCGATGATAATCATTGTTGCCGAATGGATTTTGAGCTCCACTTGCTTCGCGATTTGTGCATTCTCGCTTAAAGTGCCCCTTCTCCCTGCAACAAAAACAAGCAACTTTAGATTTATCAAAACCTAAAGGTGAAGTTCCAGCATCATGGAAATCATCTCTTCCAGTGATCTGTTTAAACTTCTCAGCTCTTCTCAACACACTAGCCATACACCACTTTATATCCATTAGTTCCATCTCTTCAGCATCAATCTGATCATAATCCTCTTTGGTCAACATTGGATTACCAATCCTTTTCCGGCTACCTCACTTTCATAAGACTCTAATACGGTCATCAATAAAGACATATGACCTTTGGCAACGTCTTCTGAGAAATTTTGACTATTCTGAAGATGTAATGCAATATTGCATCGTAATACTTGGCCATTATTGGTTGCTGAAAATTTGGATTAAATGATGGAGATGAAGAGAATCCGTTATTGTTATTTGATCCTTGATATGACCCTCCAGAAGAACTGTTTGCGTTAAAGGCAGTTTCGATCTTTGGTGCAATGTTGGTCTTATCAACCTTACTTCCTTTGTAATACAGACCAATGTCCCGTTCACCATTAGAATTCTTCATTTTCTCCATCTTTCGTTGTTCCATCTCTTGAACTTCGAGTTTTTCAATAAACTTGCTCAGCGATAGATTCGCAAATTCACCATTATTCTTCAAAATCATAATATACGTGCCCCAAACATCTTGTGGTAACGCATCGGCCAACTTTTCAACCCATTCTTCTCTATCTTTCTTGATATCCAAACGCTTCATGTTAACCACCAAATTGCAATATCTTTCTATAATCATTTTGGTGTTTTCAGTTTTCAATCCTCAAAATAGATCAAATTCTTTCTTCAAAAGCGATTTTTTGTTCTTGATCATGTCTAAACTTCCAACAAACTTCGTTTTTAGTGTTTTCCACATTGAGTGTGCACTTCCGTTGTGTTGCAATAAAATCAAGATGTCTTCCTTACTAGCTTGTTGCAATATACTGATCATCATCTTTTCACTTTTGTATTTCTTTTTCTCTTGGTCATCTAAATCTTTAATAGCAATAATCTCTCCGTATTCATCAATCGGTCTAACATATCGTTCTTCAACACATTCCCACGCTTCTAAATGATTCGCTTGAACCCAATTTTTGAAACGTTCCACCCATCCACTATACTCCTCGATATTCATGAGCTTAGGCGGTTTTTGCATGGTGCCCATTTCATTCTCTAAGTTCACGTTCTGAGCCACAGTGATCGGGGTAGCAAATGCGTTGTAAAATTCGTTTTCCATGTTTCGGTTTTAAAAATTCACAATGACTGATTGTTCAAACGAGCTGAGTTTTCAAACGTTCTGTTATTTCACACGAGTTGAGGATGTTTCACACGATCTGGTACACCTCCAAACGACCTAGACCTAGTTTAGTTTCACACGATCTGAAACTCGTACGACCTCGTTCAAACTTTCAAGCGGTTTGGACCACTTCGTGCGAACTGAGTGAATTTCAAACTGGCTGTTCAACTCGTACGAGTTGAATTCAAACAACTTCAACAACTCAAAGGATTTGGATCACTTTCAAACACCCCGTACGAACTGAACTGGTGCGATCTGACTCAAACCGTGCGAACTGAATTACTTTTTCAAACGACTTGAACAATCTGTGCGATCTGGACTGTTCAGCTCGTGGATCTAAAGAACTTCGAACGATCTGACAAGTTTTTTACGTGGTTTTGTCAATTTTATCAAGTTTTAAGTTGAATTAGGTTCTGATTTGTTCAAGGATTGATTAAAACTCAGTTTTACATGTTATATCACAAAATCAGATCATTTTGACCGTAAATTCGTTGAAATTTTGAAGAAAAAAGTGTAGAAAATGAGTAGAAGTGAGTAGAAATCAGATTTTCTCCGTGAAAACAAGCTGAAATGGTAAAAACTCTTCCTCCTAAGCTCTAATACCACTTGTAGGATCGGGGATTCGATCAAATGAATCGTTCAGAAGAGTTCTAGATCAAATCAGAGGCGGAATTCATTGATTTGATCTTCATTGCAGCTTGATATACACTTAGAAGTAGATTAAATGTCGATTGTATTGATTTCACAATGTTACACGAGCTGGCGACACTTCGGCAGAGCTTCGATACCAGAATCAGAAAGTTACAAATGAAGACCCAAGACCCTCTATTTATAGGAATCACCAGGTCGCACGAACCAGACTTCACCAAGTAGCACGAACTGGCCAGGTCGCATGAACCTGCTGGTTCAGACCTGTTTCCTGTTTCTTTCGTACTACGTGTCCTGGTCTATCTATTCTATTACATGACTCGATACAAGACGAAGTCAATAGACATATGCACTTACATACTTGTCGTGGGAATTCCTCCGGCCTGGTTCGAAGCACATCGTATCTTGCTTTAGCATCCAATTCATTTGCATTGAACCGCGTGAATTTCTTGGCCATCTGAAAGGAAACACCAAACATATAGCACGAAACAGTGAAAATTTCGAAGAAAACTGAAAACAGTCGGCTGAACACGACCCCGTGTTCAGCGGACACGCCCCCGTGCTCAGCGTGCACGACCCCGTGTCCAGACGTCTGTTTCCTAAAAATCCCATTTCTCGACCCGGTCCCGAAAACTTGAAAATTTTTGGTCCAGTAGGGGCGGTTTTCCCAAAAAATGAAACCCCAAATGTCGTTTTTCCTAAAACAAACTTTTTCCCCTTCAATTTTATCTTTTTCGGTTCAAAAACAAGGGTTTGGGGTTTTTGTGAGAAATCGGGCAAATCTATGAACAATACAAGTGGATTTACTTCCTATAACATGAATCTAAACTAATGCTAACAGATTTATGCAAAAAATTGAGGTTCGATCCGGTTCGAGTTGAAGAACCCTAGATTTTCCCCAAATATTGATGTTAAACTACATGCAAATGCTTAATCTAACTACTAATAATGATAGAATCATACCTTGATGTTGTTAAAAGTAGAGGAGACATCAAAATCTTGCAGAAAAATCGCCTGAACTAGAGAGTTTTCGGGGAAACGGGGCGTGTGGAATGAAGAAACTGTTATGAAAAAAGGGTTTTATCCCGACAGTTGAGCGGACACGGCCCCGTGTCCAGCGGACACGGCCCCATAGGCGGGCAACTTTAATTATTATTATTTTTTTTATTAGTGCTCGTGTGAGTGCCCTTGTTTCCCAAAAACTCGGTTAGAAGACTTACCAATTTAGATGTCGACCCGCTTGTTCATAACTTACCAGGTATGATGTTGATGCTTTCATTCTTCGACTGTTTGAAGCGAGATTTCTTCCTCCTCATCCTCAATGAATCCTTGATAGAGCTTCAACCATTGGCCATTGACTTTAAATGGAATTCCATTCCGAGATTTAATTTCTACTGCACCGTGTGGGAAAATATGGGTAATGGAAAAAGGTCCTGACCACCTAGACTTTAATTTACCAGGAAATAATCGAAGTAGTGAATTAAACAATAGAACTTGATCTCCTACTCGAAATTCATTAGGTTTAATGTGTTTATCATGCAAGTTTTTCATTCTTTCCTTATAAATTTCGGAGTTAGAGTATGCATAATTCCTTAATTCGTCTAGTTCATTTAATTGGCAAAATCGATTTTTACCCGCAAATTCTAAATCTAAGTTTACATTTTTAATTGCCCAGTAGGCTTTCTGTGCAATTTCTACTGGCAAATGACAGCTTTTTCCATAGATGAGCTTATATGGGGTTGTACCTATTGTTGTTTTATAAGCAGTTCAAAAAGCCCATAAAGCATCATCTAATTTATCGGCCCATTCCTTTTTATTTAACCCTACGGTTTTTTCGAGTATTCGTTTTAAATATCTGTTAGTCACTTCGGCTTGTCCGTTTGTTTGAGGGTGATATGCTGTTGAGACCCGGTGATAGACCCCATATCTTGTTAAAAAATTTTCAAGTTGATGGTTACAAAAATGGGTACCTCTATCACTTATTAACTCTTTAGGTGTTCCAAAATGAGAGAATAATTTTTTCAGAAATCTTACCATGACTCTTCCATCATTTGTTGGAAGTGCCTCGGCCTCGGCCCATTGAGACAAGTAATCTACCACCACAAGTATATATTTGTTTCCTTTTGACGGTGGGAAGGGTCCCATAAAGTCGAGTCCCCACACATCAAAAATTTCACAAACAAGAATGCCATTTTGTGGCATTTCGTTTTTGGAAGAAATATTACCAGTTCTTTGGCAAGCGTCACATGTCTTGACCAGACTTTGGGCGTCTTTGTAAATGGTTGGCCAATAAAACCCTGAATCAAATACCTTTCGTGCGGTACTAGCGGCACCATATGATGTCCTCCGTTTGGACCTTCATGACAATGGCAAAGAATTCTTCTTGCTTCACTACCATGTACGCGCCAGCGGATGAGTTGATCAGCACACATTTTGAAAAGATAAGGGTCCTCCCAAAAATAATGCTTTACATCGGCAAAGAATTTCTTTCTTTGATGATGTGGCCATCCTTTGGCGACTATACCGCTAGCTAAGTAGTTAGCATAGTCGGCGTACCATGGTTCTTCTTTGTATTCCACCATTTCCAGGGACTCCGTTGGAAATTTTTCATTGATTTGCTCGTCCCTGGTTGCCTCCAAAGCTGGATCTTCCAAGCACGAAAGATGATCTGCTACGGTGTTTTCTGCTCCTCTTTTGTCTTTGATTTCAATATCAAATTCTTGGAAGAGTAGAATCCACCGAATCAAACGTGGTTAGCATCTTGTTTCTTGAAGAGGTATCGAATGGCTGCATGATCTGTATAGACTATTGTTTTAGAAAGAACAAGATAAGAACGAAATTTATCAAAAGCAAATACCACAGCTAGTAACTCTTTTTCTGTTGTTGTGTAATTTTCTTGAGCATCGTGCATCGTTAAGTGTTTTAATAGCACAATAGATTGGGTGAAAATGCTTTTCTTTTCTTTGTCGCAAGACAGCTCCAACTGCAAAGTCACTTGCATCACACATGATTTCGAAAGGTAATTTCCAATCAGGCGCTATCATGATAGGTGCATTGACTAGCATTTCCTTTAGTGTTAGAAATGCTTGATTGCAATCCTTGTCAAAGATGAAAAGGGCATCTTTTTCAAGTAATTTTGTTAGAGGCCTTGAGATTTTAGAAAAGTCTTTGATAAATCATCTATAAAATCCGGCGTGCCCTAAGAAACTTCTGATAGCTCTAACGGAGGATGGGGGCGGTAATCGAGAAATAGTGTCTATTTTTGCTCGATCAACCTCCATACCTTCGCTTGAGATTTTATGACCGAGTACTATTCCCTCCGTTACCATGAAATGGCATATTTCCCAGTTAAGGGCGAGGTTAGTTTCCTCACATCGGGATAGCATTCGTTCAAGGTTATCGAGGCATTGGTCGTATGAATCTCCAAAGATAGAAAAGTCGTCCATGAACACTTCCATTGTCTTTCTATCATGTCACGGAAGATAGCCACCATGCAACGTTGGAAGGTTGCGGGGGCATTGCATAGATCGAATGGCATGCGTCGATAAGCAAAAGTTCCATAGGGGCATGTAAATGTTGTCTTTTCTTGGTCTTCGGGTGCTCTCGGGATTTGAAAGTAACCTGAAAAACCATCCAAGAAACAGTAAAATTTGTGACTGGATAATCTTTCTAACATTTGATCAATGAAGGGTAAAGGAAAGTGATCTTTCCTTGTTGCTTCATTTAATCGCCTATAATCTATACATACCCTCCATCCTGTGACGGTTCTCGTTGGTATTAATTCATTTTTCTCATTAGTTATTACCGTCATACCACCTTTCTTTGGAACTACTTGGACGGGACTTACCCAAGGACTATCGGAAATAGGGTAAATAAGTCCGGCGTCAAGTAATTTGATGACTTCGTTTTTAACCACTTCTTAGACATTTGGATTTACTCTACGTTGCGGTTGTATTACCGATTTATAGTCATCGTTCATTAAAATTTTGTGCGTGCACATGGAAGGACTTATTCCTTTAATATCTACAAGCTTCCATGCAATCACATTTTTGTGTTTTTCAAAAGTTTAATTAATTTTTCTTTTTCTAAACTACTTAATTTTGACGAAATAATTACAGGTAATTTACCATCTTTGTATAGAAAAGCATATTCCAAACCTTTCGGAAGTTCTTTGAGCTCAAAAGGTGGGTCTTTTTGAGACTCCTTATTTGGTTGCTCATTTTGATCAAGAACTTTAAAAGTTTGTTCTATGGCGACCTCTTCTTCAACAAAGTGGTCAATCTTTTCAGTTGAATCGGGTGGTTCATCTTCATCTTCAATTAGGGGGTCATTGTTGCCGAAAGGATATTTCATTGAACGCTCAAGATCGATGCTCCTTTTAAATGCCCCTAATTGAATAGATAGATTGTTGTACTTCCGGTTTTTCAAAGCTTCGTGGGTTTTTACAAAAGGTCGTCCCAACACTAGAGGAGCGTCATCAAGGATGACAAAGTCGGTTGGGATTACCTTTTGATTTGTTTGAACCAAGACATCCTCAACTATACCGATTGATTTTATTATTTTCCGATTGGATAGAAAAATGGGTATTTGAAGTGGAGAAAAATCACTAATACTTAATTTTTCAAAAATGTAGTTTGGCATTACATTAACACAAAGATCTTTATCAATTGTCACATTACTAATAAAGGAGTTTTGAAAAAAACATGGAACTGGTGTAATGTTGATTTCAAATGGGTCTTCTTTTATTAGCGAAGTTTGATCATTTGTTAACTTAATGCTTACCGTTTCGTCAATTTTAGTGTTAGTGTTTAACTCTTTTAAAACCTTAGCATGAGTGGGTACTAAACAATAATTTTCGAAAGAAGGTGACAAGTGATTAATTTCTTCAAAATTAGACTGTGACAACTCGAAATTTAGAACCTTTCGTTGTAACTTGCTTGTACGTTATGTGACTAGTTAAAATGATAACGTGAACCTTTTTATGTGATAAGTGCTTTGTTACGTGCGTATTGTATATATATGTGTACGTGTTATATGTGAACCGAGAACCCGACACGAAACAACAAGGAACCCGACTCGAGACCATGAGGTCTCGAGTGAATAGTAATCGGTTTTGGGCCTTGGGCCGAGAACCTTTGGCCGGTTGGGCCTTTGGGCCGTGAACCCCCACTCGAAACCCACTAAGGGTGCACACTCTTGGAACTTGACTATATATACCATACCTTAGTTAGTTTTTGCCATTTGTTGAACATTAGAACACACACACACTTCTATCTTCTCTCCCACTACTCTAGCACACAAACACATTTCCAAGACTCTCGGATCCACTCGGTTGACACAAGAACTCTCGGGCTTGGAACTTCGGATCGGCACACACACACACATCACCAACCGGTTAGTATTTTTATGGTTAATCTTGTTGTGCTTTGTGATGTATGATAAAATGCATGAAATGATGTTTAATGTTAGTGTTTCTTGATGATTATTGTTAGTTCATGATATGTTTGTGCTTAAATGGATGCATAAATGAGATGAAGTTTTATGAATGTTAAAAAGTTTAGTGTTGGAATGTGTTCATGTGTTAAATAGAGTTTAAACTACTAGATCTTGATGATACATGAAATCGGGTTGCACTTGGCATGAAAATCGGACATACATGAAAACCGAGTTGTGTGTTATGTTTAGTGTTTTGATGCTTGTTCATAGTTTTGGGTGAATAAGTGATTAATATGTTATGATCTTGATGAATATGTGTTTGAAAATGTGAAGAACACTTTGAATGATAGTTGAAGATTGAAAACCCTTGTGATTTTGATCCACATTTGACTAATAGCCTGATTAGGAAATATGTTAGTGGAATTCTATTGGTCATTTCCGGATTTGGGCCTGAGTATATTGTACTATTTGGCTGATTACACCTGCATCAACACGTGAACGTGAAAATGACAGCTTACCGACTCGCAATCACCCGTTGCGACTCGCAACCACAGCGTGATGACTCGAGACCACGCGGTTGCGACTCGCAACCATAACAGGACAAGCCGAAACCACAGGTTACGAGTCCCGTTGCGACTCGAGACCTCAGCATGATGAATCGAGACCACGGTTGCGACACCGGTTGCGACTCGCAACCACCTGAGATCAACACACACAGCATGACTCGAGACCATGCTTGCGAGTCCGGTTGCGACTCGAGACCACACCTTGGGCCTGAGTTAGTGGGCCAAATTTATGGAACTCCTGTGCTACTGTTGATGTGTTATTTGGGCCTGTTATCACAAGCCCAACTGTTTGGGCTTTACACTTAGACTGTGGATTGTGTTTGAACGTTAACTGTGAACTGTTACTGATTATACGTGATTGCCATACGTGTTGAACATTTGTGCACTACTTGGTTCAAATCTGATTATACGTGATATCCGTGTTAGGACGTTATTGACTACTTGCGACTTGATTGACTTTCTGTGTTTGACTGCCGAGCAAACCAAGGTGAGTTCACACCCTTTACAAAGCATGGGATTCCCTGGGTTGGGAACGGGATTCAGGAACGTGGGTTCCTCGTCTACCATTGGGTAGGACGTCAGTGGTTCAGGAATGTGATTCCTCGTCCGGATGGACGGTTAAACGTACTAGACTAAAACTCTATCACGAAGTCCCTCCTTTTTGTATCGACTAATCGCCGGGCCAATGGCGAGCGGGTCATTAGTTAGATAGCGCTATTTAGGTCTGACAAGCCTCACACCGTGCCGCAGAGGACGGGCGTGAACTAATGGATCTGGGGCACGTCAATGATGATAGACATTGATGTTTTCAGGGCACATAAACATGACTACAGTCAGCAATCGATACGGTAACGAGTCTAGTATACACATGGGGTAGCCCCCACGGCTGGAGAGCCAGATGATGTACATGGGGTAGCCCCCACGGCCGGAGTGCCGGAGTAACTGGGAATGAACTGGTCACGATTTTTAAACTATGGGGTAACCCCCACGGCAGGATGCCAGATAAAGTAAACCGTTTTCGAAACAACTAAAAACGAACGCCCACCCGTGAACTCACTCAACTAGTTGTTGACTCGTTACTACATGCTTTGCAGGACCATAGGTACTTAGCTGGAGCTTGCATGGAGGAGGATCGTTGTGGGACAGGAATTACTACAAGACTATGTTTAACTTGAAATTTTTGGAACTTATGTTATAACTTTAAACTTATGCTTCCGCTTGCAACTTAAACTTATTTGTTTTTGAATACCAATCGTGATGGTTAAACTTTTATAACTACTTATATGCTTGTTCAGTATGATTGGTGGCTGGATCCTGGTCAGTCACACCTCCAAGCGGTAGTACTCCGCAGGTGGGATTTTGGGGGTGTGACAGATTGGTATCAGAGCCATTGGTTATAGTGAACTTGGTTTTAATAAAGAAGAAACGTTTTGTTAAAACCAGACTATAACCGGAACAGTGCTCAACGGTCCACAACGACACTTCGCTCCTCATGCAAGGCTCGACGTTCTAGGTAATATGATGTATGTATATTGCCTACTTGTTAGTTGCGTAGTACATTGCTCATGGTATGCTTGACTAGTATAACTACTGTTGTTTGAACACATGCGTACTCACTCTGTCCTACTATCGTGCTTTCGCGAACCTCTCTCACACGTATTGCTTTTATTATGAAGAAACATGTCTGGACGCGTTAACATGACACAAGCCCAGTTGACGGCTTTGATCAACGAACGAGTTGCCGCAGCGCTCGCAGCTGCACACGCAGGAGGTATATCCTGCAGTCCGAAATTGTTCTAGGATCATTTGGATCCTACTCTCGTGAACCGACCTTTGTGTTAAACTCTGTCTTTTCTTTCACCTACCTTAGGTCAGTATGCTCAGGCACCGGTGTGCACTTTTAAGACCTTTATGGACTGTCGACCCACAACTTTTAGCGGCACTGAAGGAGCAGTAGGTCTCCTACACTGGTTTGAGAAACTGGAGTCTGTGTTCGAAATGTGTGAATGCCCTGAAGCGCGCAGGGTGAAGTATGCTACTGGTACTCTCGAGGGTTTGGCTCTCACGTGGTGGAATGCTCAAGTGCAGATGTTAGGGTTGGTTGCTGCCAACGCCACCCCATGGGAAAACTTCAAGGAAATGATCAGGGAGGAATACTGCAGTCGTGACGACATTCACAAACTGGAAGATGAGTTCTACAATCTTAAGATGTCGGGATCAGAGATTGAGGCATACACTAAGAGATCGCATGAGCTTGCCTTGTTGTGTCCTACTATGGTGGATCCTCCGTATAAGCGAATTGAACTCTACCTCAAGGGCTTGGTGCCAGAGATCCAAAGTCATGTGACTTCAGCGAGGTTGACTACTATCCAGCAGGTTGTACAGTTGGCTCACCGTCTCACTGACCAAGCGGTGGAGCAGAACAAGTTACCGAAGCGTATAGGTGCTGCAACTACTTCTGGTGCTTCTAGTGGGGATAAACGGAAATGGGATGGAACTTCAAGCAGGGGTTCAACTTCAGTGCAAACTCAGTCTCAGCAGAGAAAGACGGATGATCACAAGAGCCCCGGTCAGCAGTCATCTAGTGGTCAAAGTCATGGTGGATACAAGGGGAATCACCCCAAGTGCAATCGTTGTAGCCTACACCACAGTGGGCCATGCACCAGGGGCAACTGTCATCGATGCAACAAGCCTGGTCATGTTGCAAAGGATTGCAGGAGCGCATACCCCGCCAATCAGAATCGTCAGCAACCTCAGCAGAGTCAGCGACAGCAGCAGGGTAACAACAAAGGGTGCTTTCAGTGTGGAGCTGAAGGTCATTTCAAGAAGGATTGTCCCCAACTGAACCAGAACAACAACAATCAGGGGAATGGTAACAATGGGAACAACAACAACAATGGTGCTAGGGGGCGAGTGTTCGTGATTGGTCAAGGTGAAGCGAGGAATGATCCCAACGTGGTGACGGGTAAGTTCCTTCTCGACGACTTTTATGTTACAGTTTTATTTGATTCGGGTGCCGATACTAGCTATGTGTCACTAGAAGTTAGTAAGATGCTTAAGCGTATTCCTACACCCCTGAGCGACAAGCACACCGTAGAGCTAGCTAATGGTAAGAGTTTGGAAGCCTCACACGTAGTCAAGGGTTGTCAGCTTATTCTCGCTAACCAGACCTTCTCTATCGATCTTATTCCTATTGTCTTGGGTAGTTTCGACGTTGTCATTGGGATGGATTGGCTATCCCAACACCGAGCAGAGATTCTTTGCAACGAGAAGATCGTTCGTATTCCTGGTTTGGGTGGTGAACCTCTCATGATTCGAGGCGACAAGAGAAGTGCTGTTGAGAACATCATCTCTCTTCTTAAAGCCCAGAAATGCTTACGAAAGGGCCACACTGCGATTTTGGCTCTAGTTACTGATACCACAGAGAAAGAGAAGAAGCTAGAAGATTTTCCGGTTGTACGCGACTATCCTGAGGTATTCCCTGAGGAATTACCTGGTCTTCCGCCCCATCGCCAAGTCGAGTTTCAGATTGATCTAGCTCCTGGAGCCGCGCCTGTAGCCCGTGCACCTTATCGTTTAGCGCCATCAGAGTTGGAAGAACTCTCCACGCAACTACAAGAACTCTTGGATAAGGGTTTTATTCGTCCTAGCTCATCACCTTGGGGAGCTCCAGTACTTTTTGTGAAGAAGAAGGATGGTACCTTCAGAATGTGTATCGACTATCGCGAACTCAACAAGGTGACTGTGAAGAATCGTTATCCTCTACCGCGCATTGACGACTTGTTCGACCAGTTGCAGGGGTCGAGTTACTACTCAAAGATCGATCTGAGATCGGGATATCACCAGCTGAGAGTTCGGGAAGAGGATGTCTCTAAGACGGCCTTTAGGACTCGATATGGACACTATGAGTTTTTGGTCATGCCGTTTGGGCTGACGAACGCACCGGCAGTTTTTATGGATTTGATGAATCGAGTGTGCAAACCGTACCTGGACAAGTTTGTTATAGTCTTCATCGACGACATCCTGATCTATTCTAAAAGCAAAGAAGAGCACGAACAGCATCTACGACTTATTTTGGAACTCCTCCGGAAGGAACAGCTTTACGCAAAGTTCTCGAAGTGCGACTTCTGGCTTCGTAAAGTCCATTTCCTAGGGCATGTGGTGAACAAGGATGGGATTCACGTTGATCCATCCAAAGTGGAATCTATTAAGAACTGGCCTGCGCCTCGTACACCAAAGGAGATTCGCCAATTCTTGGGATTGGCAGGTTACTACAGGAGGTTCATTAAGGATTTTTCTAAGATCGCGCAGCCTCTCACTTTGTTAACGCAGAAAGGCGTTGTTTATCATTGGGGAAATGCACAAGAGTTAGCTTTTCAACATCTAAAGGATAGACTTTGTAGTGCACCTATCCTTTCACTGCCAGAGGGCACAGAAGATTTTGTGGTTTACTGTGATGCATCAATTCAAGGTCTTGGTTGTGTATTGATGCAACGAGATAAAGTCATAGCCTACGCCTCACGACAACTCAAAGTTCACGAGAAGAACTACACGACACATGATTTAGAGCTGGGAGCTGTTGTTTTCGCACTTAAACTATGGCGGCATTACCTGTACGGAACCAAGTGCGCCATCTACACCGACCACAGAAGTTTAGAACACATATTCAAGCAGAAGGAACTGAATATGCGGCAGCGACGATGGGTCGAGCTGCTGAATGACTACGAGTGCTCTATCAGGTATCACCCGGGCAAGGCCAACGTAGTGGCGGACGCCCTCAGTCGAAAGGACACTACGCCTAAGCGTGTAAGAGCTTTACAACTCACGATCCATTCTAGTCTACCTTCGCAAATACGAGCTGCTCAGATAGAAGCACTGAAACCAGAAAACATTAGAGCTGAAGCTCTACGCGGGTCAAGGCAACGTTTAGAACAGAAGGAAGATGGTGCTTATTATGTAACAGGACGCATTTGGGTCCCGCACTATGGCGACTTACGAGAACTTGTGATGGATGAAGCGCACAAATCTCGCTACTCGGTACACCCTGGTTCGGACAAGATGTACCACGATATCAAAACTACGTATTGGTGGCCTAGCATGAAGGCCCACATAGCAACGTATGTCAGCAAGTGTTTGACTTGTGCGCGAGTCAAGACGGAATATCAGAAACCTTCAGGCCTACTTCAGCAACCAGAGATACCACAATGGAAATGGGAGCAAATTTCCATGGATTTCGTTACTGGCCTACCTAGATCACAGCGCGGAAACGATACTATCTGGGTGATCGTGGATCGACTCACGAAGTCCGCACACTTTTTGGCAATCAAGGAAACGGATAAGTTCTCCACTTTAGCAGAAATATACCTCAAGGAAGTTGTTTCGAGGCACGGGGTGCCCACTTCTATCATCTCTGATCGAGATGCACGTTTTACTTCGGAACTGTGGCAGGCAATGCACAAGTCTTTTGGCTCACGTTTAGATATGAGCACAGCGTATCACCCACAGACGGACGGGCAGTCCGAGCGAACTATTCAGACCGTAGAAGACATGCTTCGTGCATGTGTAATCGATTTTGGCAACAGCTGGGAAAGGCATCTGCCACTCGTGGAATTCTCGTATAATAACAGCTACCACACCAGCATTAAAGCTGCTCCGTTTGAGGCATTGTACGGACGTAAATGCCGGTCACCCCTCTGTTGGGCAGAGGTGGGGGATAGTCAGATCACTGGTCCAGAACATGTGGTAGACACTACTGAGCGGATTGCTCAAATACGACAACGCATGGCGGCCGCTCGTGACCGTCAGAAGGCATACGCCGATAAGGGCAGGAAACCACTTGAGCTCCAGGTTGGGGAGCGGGTATTACTCAAAGTTTCACCCTGGAAGGGTGTGGTTCGTTTTGGTAAACGCGGCAAACTCAACCCACGGTACGTTGGACCTTTTGAGATTCTTGAGAAAATAGGCAAGGTGGCCTACAGACTGAAATTACCAGCAGAACTCGGTGCAGTTCACAACGTTTTCCATGTGTCGAATCTGAAGAAGTGTCTGTCAGATGAGACGCACGTAGTTCCTCTGAAGGAACTTACGATCGACGAACAGTTGAAATTCGTCGAAGAACCTGTCGAGATCACGGACCGGGATGTTAAGGTCCTCAAGAGCACTAGAATACCTCTTGTTCGAGTTCGTTGGAACTCACGTCGCGGCCCAGAGTTTACCTGGGAGCGCGAAGATCGGATGAAACAAAAGTATCCCCAACTGTTTGAGAACAGTACAAACGCTACTGAGGCTGAAGCTACGGAATTTCGGGACGAAATTCCAGAACAACGGGGGGTGGATGTGACACCCCAGGATAACCGGGAAAACCATGCAACTTGACTAGCTTCCTCAGTGAGTGCCGTCAAATTTCGGGACGAAATTTCTTTCAACTTGGGGATGATGTGACAACTCGAAATTTAGAACCTTTCGTTGTAACTTGCTTGTACGTTATGTGACTAGTTAAAATGATAACGTGAACCTTTTTATGTGATAAGTGCTTTGTTACGTGCGTATTGTATATATATGTGTACGTGTTATATGTGAACCGAGAACCCGACACGAAACAACAAGGAACCCGACTCGAGACCATGAGGTCTCGAGTGAATAGTAATCGGTTTTGGGCCTTGGGCCGAGAACCTTTGGCCGGTTGGGCCTTTGGGCCGTGAACCCCCACTCGAAACCCACTAAGGGTGCACACTCTTGGAACTTGACTATATATACCATACCTTAGTTAGTTTTTGCCATTTGTTGAACATTAGAACACACACACACTTCTATCTTCTCTCCCACTACTCTAGCACACAAACACATTTCCAAGACTCTCGGATCCACTCGGTTGACACAAGAACTCTCGGGCTTGGAACTTCGGATCGGCACACACACACACATCACCAACCGGTTAGTATTTTTATGGTTAATCTTGTTGTGCTTTGTGATGTATGATAAAATGCATGAAATGATGTTTAATGTTAGTGTTTCTTGATGATTATTGTTAGTTCATGATATGTTTGTGCTTAAATGGATGCATAAATGAGATGAAGTTTTATGAATGTTAAAAAGTTTAGTGTTGGAATGTGTTCATGTGTTAAATAGAGTTTAAACTACTAGATCTTGATGATACATGAAATCGGGTTGCACTTGGCATGAAAATCGGACATACATGAAAACCGAGTTGTGTGTTATGTTTAGTGTTTTGATGCTTGTTCATAGTTTTGGGTGAATAAGTGATTAATATGTTATGATCTTGATGAATATGTGTTTGAAAATGTGAAGAACACTTTGAATGATAGTTGAAGATTGAAAACCCTTGTGATTTTGATCCACATTTGACTAATAGCCTGATTAGGAAATATGTTAGTGGAATTCTATTGGTCATTTCCGGATTTGGGCCTGAGTATATTGTACTATTTGGCTGATTACACCTGCATCAACACGTGAACGTGAAAATGACAGCTTACCGACTCGCAATCACCCGTTGCGACTCGCAACCACAGCGTGATGACTCGAGACCACGCGGTTGCGACTCGCAACCATAACAGGACAAGCCGAAACCACAGGTTACGAGTCCCGTTGCGACTCGAGACCTCAGCATGATGAATCGAGACCACGGTTGCGACACCGGTTGCGACTCGCAACCACCTGAGATCAACACACACAGCATGACTCGAGACCATGCTTGCGAGTCCGGTTGCGACTCGAGACCACACCTTGGGCCTGAGTTAGTGGGCCAAATTTATGGAACTCCTGTGCTACTGTTGATGTGTTATTTGGGCCTGTTATCACAAGCCCAACTGTTTGGGCTTTACACTTAGACTGTGGATTGTGTTTGAACGTTAACTGTGAACTGTTACTGATTATACGTGATTGCCATACGTGTTGAACATTTGTGCACTACTTGGTTCAAATCTGATTATACGTGATATCCGTGTTAGGACGTTATTGACTACTTGCGACTTGATTGACTTTCTGTGTTTGACTGCCGAGCAAACCAAGGTGAGTTCACACCCTTTACAAAGCATGGGATTCCCTGGGTTGGGAACGGGATTCAGGAACGTGGGTTCCTCGTCTACCATTGGGTAGGACGTCAGTGGTTCAGGAATGTGATTCCTCGTCCGGATGGACGGTTAAACGTACTAGACTAAAACTCTATCACGAAGTCCCTCCTTTTTGTATCGACTAATCGCCGGGCCAATGGCGAGCGGGTCATTAGTTAGATAGCGCTATTTAGGTCTGACAAGCCTCACACCGTGCCGCAGAGGACGGGCGTGAACTAATGGATCTGGGGCACGTCAATGATGATAGACATTGATGTTTTCAGGGCACATAAACATGACTACAGTCAGCAATCGATACGGTAACGAGTCTAGTATACACATGGGGTAGCCCCCACGGCTGGAGAGCCAGATGATGTACATGGGGTAGCCCCCACGGCCGGAGTGCCGGAGTAACTGGGAATGAACTGGTCACGATTTTTAAACTATGGGGTAACCCCCACGGCAGGATGCCAGATAAAGTAAACCGTTTTCGAAACAACTAAAAACGAACGCCCACCCGTGAACTCACTCAACTAGTTGTTGACTCGTTACTACATGCTTTGCAGGACCATAGGTACTTAGCTGGAGCTTGCATGGAGGAGGATCGTTGTGGGACAGGAATTACTACAAGACTATGTTTAACTTGAAATTTTTGGAACTTATGTTATAACTTTAAACTTATGCTTCCGCTTGCAACTTAAACTTATTTGTTTTTGAATACCAATCGTGATGGTTAAACTTTTATAACTACTTATATGCTTGTTCAGTATGATTGGTGGCTGGATCCTGGTCAGTCACACCTCCAAGCGGTAGTACTCCGCAGGTGGGATTTTGGGGGTGTGACATAGACTCTTCTTGAATTTTAACGTTAACGGACTCACCCTTTTCGTTGTGTAACTCATGTGTCGGTTTTTCACTTACTTGTTCTTCCATTTTACATTTTCAACTATCTCTTCTTTATTTAATTCTTCTCTTGCGCGGGACTCCTCTTCCCTTGTGCGAGATTCTATTATGCAACGTTCGATAGTTTTAATATGTTCTATTATCCTATCGGTTATGTCGGCGATAGAGTAAGGATCGGGATTCTCAAAGCTTGAATCCGGATGTTCGATCCTTTGTTCCTCATAATACTCAGAGGAAGTAGATGGTTCATACCATTGTTCTTCATTGTAAGTATATGATGGATAAGGGTCGTAATTGTGACACTTCGGGTTTTCCTGTATGTTTCTTGGATGTTATGGTTAAGTTCGTGAAAATTCATACTGTGTGAGATACATACGACTTTGTGAATCTAATGCTATGTGATTTCACGCGCTGTGTGACCTTATGTGCTATGTGGCTTACATCCGTGCTGTGTGATATTATGTGCTACGTGGCTTAGATGTTCATCTTGTGAACTTGCGTGGACTACGTGTAATTAGATATAACAATAAGGCTATTAACAAAATCGTATGACTTTTGCTTAAATTTCGAGGACGAAATTCCTGTAACTTGGGGAGAATGTGACAACTCGAACCCTTGGTCCTGATCGTCGAGAGATGAGCCTGTGATTATTATTATTATTATTATTATTATTATTATTATTATTATTATTATCATTATTATTACTGTTATTCTCATTATTATTATCGTTATTAATAACCAGCAACGAGAAATACGAGTTGTCTATCGGATAACATGAATCATACATAAAATAACTTTCTATAATTTAAACCGGGTGTTCGGGCTTGGAGACACCTAGTATTAGGTGGATCCACACACTTGGGCTAGGCCCAACCTAACCAACCCAAACCCTACACTATTTAACTATCTTAAACCCCACCCCCCCCCCTCATTTTTGGACAAAACTCTACAAGATTTATGGCAGCCGCACAACACCAGACACCCCTCTTTCTCCCATCCCGAGTCCGACGACCGAAGCCACGATTTCTGGCGATCGGTTTTCTGTCCGATCAACACCCCGACTCCCAGAACTCATCCCCCCCATGTTCATCTTCTCCTACACCCACACGTACATTCCCTCCTCCCTCAGCCACGCACAACCATCACCTCATTCCCTCTGATTGAACTAACGGCCAACACCCACGTTCGTTCCACCGATGATGACGACGACGGTGGATCTAAACGGCGACGTAAGAGAGAGAGACGATAGAGGAAGAGAGAGAAACAGAGAATTCCGGCGATGGCGTTGTTCCGGCGACGACGCTGAAGTCGGAGAAGACAGCAGCAGCTGCTGAGAGTAATGGCTGTTGCAGCGGCGGTATCGGTGATGGTTCTCCGACGAACCCGTAACGCCGGCGACGGAAACAATGGCAACAATGGGTGGTCCGTTCAACCCACGAATCAATCGGCATTTGGAGCACGTTAATAAAATCTGATTGGATAGTGCATGTTAATGAAATTTGATTGGATAGTACGAATATGAAAAATTCTAGAAGCATCTGCATAGTCTACGAGTCAAGGCCTTACGGTTGCGACTCGAGACCATTGAAGGACAACTCGAAACCAGATAAGGCGATCCAGGAGTCGAGACCCGCACGGTTGCGACTCGAGATCTCATGATCTCGACTAGAGACCTCTACGGTTGCGACTCCAATATTCACAACTCGAGACCAACTGTTGCGACTTAGAATCTAGTGGTTGCGACTCGAGACCTCATAGTCTCGAGTCGAGACTATCCGGTTTCGACTGGGCTACTAAATTCGTTATTGGGCTACACAATGTGATGTCATGTTTTGGACTATGTGTTATTGTTAACTGTTTAAACTGCTCATATGTTAGGATAGGCCCAAAAACGTATATGCCAATATGACTTACGTGCTACGTGTTAAATACGTGTAGTTTGTGCGTGACATTACTTACATACGAACCTAATAAATATTTACAAACCATAATAGGGTATGGTTGACCAACGTAACACAAGTAAATTCACTACCGAGCAAAGCAAAGGTGAGTTCACTACTTTTACTTAAAGCATGCGTTCCCGGTGGTTGGGAAACGGAACGAAACAACTTTTCCTGGTTTGGAATTGCTTACTATCTCCTTGTGCGGGATGCGGTATTTCTATCTCCTTGTGTGGGATACGGGTAACAACACTATCCCCTGTGAGGGATACAAACCTACTTTTCTCCCCTTGTGCGGGACCCTTAGTTAATTACTATTTATACTGGATGCAACAAGCGAAACTAAACGAAACTCTATCACTCAAGTCCTCACTACTTAATACCGATTAATCGCCGGGGCCTGGCGAACGGGTTATTAGTTGATAGCGCTATTTAGGTCTCACCAGCCTCACACCATGCCCGCGTATGGGATCGGGTGTGAACTAATAGACTCTGGCAAACTGTCAACGATGATAGAACATTGACAAACGGGGCACTACGGAAACGTACGGATGACTAGTATTCGGTATTATAAAAACAGTTTAGTGGCTTACTTATGGGGTAGCTCCCCATGGCATGTATAAATGAGTAAATTAACTGTTGAAACAAGTTTTTGGAATTAAAACTGGAAAACTGCAAACACGTGAACTCGGCAACGTTATGTTGACACTCTACTGCATGCTTTGCAGGTTGCTTGATACAGCTCTGGACGGACATTGCAATCGGATGGAGTGTGTGGATCGTAAGTAACATGATAACAAACTTGTGGTTTTTAATTATGATGCGTTTTCTCCCCCTTTCCGCTGTGAACTTAAACTATGTTTTGAAAAATTTAAATTAGGTCACTAATTATGCTAATGCTTATAACAATAACTAATCCGTTCAAAATAATTAGTGGCTAAGATCCTGGTCGTCACACGCCTCGCGGTAATACTCCGTGTGTGGATTTTGAGGGTGTGACAGTAATTTTGTTCTTCATAATACTCATATGAGGTGGGTTGTTCACACCATGGATCCTCATAATAAGCATATGAAGGTTGTGGCTCATATCTTGGTTCCTCAAAGTATGAGTATGAAGGCTCATACCTTGGTTCATTAAAATATGAGTATGAGGGAGAAGGTTCATTCCTTTGGTCTTCATAGGATGTGTATGAAGTTAATGGCTCGTACCTGGGCTCCTCATAGTAGGTGTATGAAGTGGATGGTTAAAATAAGTCACAATATTGTACCGAGTGCGGGTTACCACAATTAGTGTAATAATCTTCCCTATAATCATCCTCCTCATAGGTGTAGTTGTAGCCTCCTGAGTATTGATCCATAAGAATCACTCAGCAGACCACAACAGAGTCTTGAGACCAGAAAACAAAAATTAAAATGGAAACAGAGGCTAGACATGGCCCCGTATTCAGTGGACACGGCCCGTGTTCAGGATCTGTATCTGGGCGTTTGAATAAAAGTTACTGGTTTTGTGCAGCACGGGGGCGTCTTCAGTGAGCACGACCACGTGTTCAGACTCTGTATCTGGGTGTTTTTATGAAAAATATGCAGCACGGCCCCTTGTTCAGTGAGCACGGCCCGTGTTCAACCTACTGTAAATGCAAAACTAAATTAAATGCAGAAAAATGTACGCGCGTTTTGAAAAACTGATTAGGCCGTCGATTTTAAGCTTTCTTAAAATCCTTGTGTCCCCAGCAACGGCGCCAAAAACTTGATGCGCGTGTGGTGTTATAGGTTTTTATATATAGTTTTAGCCCTTTTTACACGTTAGTCAAGTTTTAAATTTATATAACACGATATTTTACTAACACCAAACACACATATGGGCAAGTACACCCATTGTGAGCGTAGTATAGTGTTGGTAAGATGGAGGTCGTCCAATGATACAAGAGCTTTTAGTACCGGTTTACCCTCAACGTCTAATCAAATCAAAAGTTTAAAAAAAGGTTTTAAACTAGAAAATAAAAACTAAAAATGCTGAAAAATAAAAATAAAAGTAAAAACAGATAGACAAGATGAATCACTTGGATCTGACTCGTGTTTAGTGTAACCTTTGATTATTTCCGCACTTTTGCACTTTTTAAGAGATTATCTTAGTTATAGTAGTAGGCCTCTCTTTTGAAGGTGACGTTACCCTCAACCCAGTAGTTTGAGTCAACAAGGATACAATCCTAAAGGGTTGGATTATTGAAAGATAATTAATTAGGTTATTAATGCGTAATGTGGTAGGCCTCTCTTTTGAAGGTGACGTTACCCTCGGATAAGTAGTCTGAGTCAGCAGGGATAGAGTCCTAAGAAGCCAGGTTAATGTTTTAATAGTAGCTTACATATGAGGGGATCAAGGAGTTCGGACCCCCGCCATCCAATACCAGTGGGTATTGAAGGAGGTCCTACTAAAGTTGACCCAGGTCCTTGCAGGATCTATACACTGAACAAGGCAAGACTCTTACCAAACCATTCCCTTAACCCTCGACCAGGTAGCCAATATATCTCCATATAGACCGTGGAGATATGAATGGTGAAAATCTTTTATTTTATATAGATAGTAAAATAATGCCAAGACACCACGGACAAATGATAAGGAAGATTCACCTTCAACATAAGCAACTAGTTATTAAAGTCATTAATACATAACCAAATAAAAAGTGTGACAAGATTAAAAATAAAAAGTATTACACTAGACACTTTGTCTTCACCAAGTGATGTAAGAGACTTAGGCAAACATGGCCTTTGATTGTCAAGAACTCTCACGATCAATCTTGGATCCCGAGACTACTCACACACTCTATGATGGATGATGGATGATGGTGGTGGATGTGGGTTGTGATGGTGGTGGTGGGTGGGTGAAGTGTGACAGAGGTGGTTTGCCAAGGGATGGTTTGCAAATGAGCCAAGCACCCCTATTTATAGCCTGCACAGAAGCCCGGACACGGCCCCGTGTACATTGGGCACGGCCCCGTGTCCACCCATCTTCTCTTTCTTCATTAAATGCAGTTTGTCTGCATTAGTTGACCATGCCCCCGTGTCCGCTGGGCACGACCCCGTGTGCAGAAGCATATCTGTACTATCAAGATTTTCCTAGATTCTGCGAATCTTAGAGTTGACCACGGCCCCGTGTCCGCTGGGCACGCCCCCGTGGTGGGTGATAGAAGCTTCTACAAATTTGTATTTTCTGCAGACACTTGGGCACGCCCCCGTGCTCATTGAGCACGGGGCGTGTTCAGCCTTCTGTTCTCTTGTTTTTGCTTGGGAAGATGCTGTCGGGGGATCGGGCATGCCACGTTTATTCCTTTTCTTGTATTTATGTTAGATTTAGCTGCCTTTTCGCTTCTTTTGTTCATTTGACCTCATTTAATCCTGAAAATACAAAAGGAAGACAAAAACACACTTTTTCTAACATTAGTACTAAAAAGGGTTAGTTTTATGCCTTAATTTATGTAATTTATATGTTGCATTTTGCGCACATCAAGGTACAAAATGATTTTTGTGCCATTCACCAGAGTTGATCATCACAAGAATGTGTTATCTTTGGCGCTGGCATGTTATACGATGAGATTCTAGAGTCGTATACATGGTTACTAAACACCTTTCTGGCTGCATATAAGAAACAACCAATATTTGTTCTCACTTACCAAGACGCATCAATGAAACAAGCTGTATCAACTGTTTTCACAAACTCTATATATCGTTTGTGCATGTGGCACATAATGAGAAAAATTCCGTCCAAGGAAAACACTCTATTTTAATATTAACACGATTCTAACTAAACCATATAATATGATTATATAATTCAAATTATTATTATTCACGTATCCTCATTTACAGATTTCAAATGACATCCTTGATAATACCACTCTTTGTTCGTCAATACATAAGCTGGTGTGGAATTTATTCATCACACCACAAACATTCGAAGAAAGATGGCATTTATTAATGGATGAATATCACCTAGACAATCATCTGTGGTTTTGTGAGATGTTTGCTATACGGCATGAATGGGTCCCGTGTTATTTCAGAGAGATACCGATGTGTTGTTGATGTGTTGTTTGATGAAGACTACATCAAGATGTGAGAGCTCAAACGCGCGTTTTAAAGTTAACTCGTCAAAAACTAACACATTAGTTCAATTTCTAATGTGTTTTGAAACCAGTATTGATGCTCAACGGCACACACAACGAGATCTCGAATTTAAAAGCGATATGTCGACCCCTCGCTTATCTACCGGTCTTCGCATAGAGGCACACGCGTCCAAAACATACACATGGTCCATGTTTCTTGAAGTTCGAAAAGAAATATACATGGGCATGTTCCATTGCATGCCAATTGAATGTCCTGGAACGACCAACATAAAAATTACACTGTTCGTCACTGCAAATCAAACATGTCTTATGTCAATGAATTCGAGGTATGTCCTTACTATCCAATATGTTTTAATGTTCAATATACACAACATAACTACCCAATATGTTTTAATATGTTTAAATACCTAATTATGCACATGTGCATGTATCAACAAACGTATTTGTGCATGATACCCCCAATATACCATTTCTACGTATTAACCTCAGTATATCTATTATAACTGTCTGTTTGATTAATTTTTTGTTATGCACATGTTCATGTATCAAATTTTGTCTTATGTTATATCTATTATAACCATCTGTTTGATTAATTTTTTGTTATACACATGTGCATGTATCAAATTTTGTCTTATGTGTATATCTATTATAACCGTCTGTTTGATTAATTTTTTGTTATGCATATGTGCATGTATCAAAATTTGTCTTATGTTATATCTATTATAACCGTCTGTTTGATTAATTTTTTGTTATGCACATGTGCATGTATCAAATTTTGTCTTATGTTATTCACTTGTTCATATATCAAACAGTGTATTTGAATCGATTATTTTAATATACATGAAAACTTATTCAAATGTTTATTTTATTATACATTATAACTTATTCACTTGTTCATATTACCCTTCATGTATTCATTCTATTTATAATATATGTTATGCACATGTGCAGGTGTCGCTCAATGTACCTGAACAAACAGTAAGTTGTACATGTCTTGGGTTCACTCGTATTGGATACCTATGCCGACATGTATTCTGTATATTCCGTTACAACCAAATTGAATGGATACCATCCCACTACATCATTCCACGTTGGAAACGAGATGCGCTCCCGTCAGTTGTTCATAGCATATCTAACATGTACTCATCTAACAACAGCGAGTTTGCTATCATCCACAATGAAATAATGGATTTAGTCACTCAATGCACAAACCGACTCAGACGCAATCGTGATCACCTACGTTCCTTATCTTCTGAGATCAAATGCATCAGAAACCGCGTATTCGAATCGTTCCCGTGTGAGCCTCGACCTCGTTCCGTTCAAAAAACTGCAAACATCAGTGACATATTAAACATACCTTCAAATCTAAGCACAAGTGTCCATCCTCCGCAAGGTATTAGAAACAAAGGTTGTGGGACCAAAAAACAACAGATCGGCCCCGGTGGTCAAAACATTAAAGATAAACGAAAGAAAGCCGGTAAACGACAAAAAGCCGCCCGCTTATGCAACAAATGCAACAAGTATGTATTTGACCACGATTCCCGCAATTGCGAGAAAATCAAAGCTGCCAAACTTGCTGCACGAGCAGCTAAATGTGTTGCTGCTATCGCCGCTGGACTACCCACCTCGTCTGATTCCGATTCTGATGATACTGATGTTGATCTCGATGACACCGACGATGACACTAATGATGACATCAATGAGTACAATTCTTTTGATTACGATGCATCTGAATACCCCGTCTCCATGCAAAAACCTCCCGTACCCGAGCGAACAAAGGTTAGGCGTGAATCTGAACAGTTTTTTGAGCCTGATCAAACCCTTAGGCGTTCAACCAGACGTCGCAAACCATCCAACATAGCTCGTGATTCTTGATTGATGTATTATATGTTACAACTTATGATTACCGAACTTATCTAATTATGACTACCAATGTTTGTTTTGTTTATTTTTTATTAATACCCATTTAACTTACAGTATTGATATTGATGCTTAACTTGACATATGCACATGTGCATATGTGTTTACAAGTTGTATATACCGTTTTTTAACCCACTTGTTTATCTATATAATATTGTTTAACATTATACATGTTACTAATATGAATTTAAAACCATTTGTTAAATATACCCAATTGTAATACATTATACAAACTTGACCTTTAATCTTTTAATCTGTGCATTTTATCACTTTATGCACATACTGTATGCACATGTGCATATGGGTCATTTAATTTATTAATCAACATAACATGACATATTTTAACAAACATATAAATTTATAACTAATAACATGCATTTATATCACTTTATGCACATGTGCATATGGGTCATTTAATCATTTTATTGCACATATGCATAAACAACAAACAATATGAACTTGTGACTTTAACCATATTAATTCATGTGTGCATAAACAACAAACTATACGAACTGTAAATCCAAACATTGATCACCATATCACCCATCCAACATAACAATTTCTACAATACACATACCAATTTGCTAACATTCCAACTGTTTTGGTCAAAAATTACCGAAGCAATTTAGTGATCAAATTAGTTAAGTGAGGTAGTGTGCTGAAAAGTGTGTTGAAAATATGCTTGTTAAGTTCTTTGGAAAAACAGTGTTCAGGATACGGCTCAGGATATTGAGCTGTATCTATGATCAAACAATGAGCAATAAAGTAAAGTAAATGACACGAGATGTACGAGGAAAGCCCTTGATCAATCTAGATCGCCGGCATAAAACCTCGGGAGCTGACAATCGCAGCTGCCTAGTTCTTCTTATTGCTTTAAACTTCAGGATACAGTGCAGGATATAGATCAGATCGCTAAGTGTTACAATGAATTTTGTGAAAGTTGCGAGAGAGCAAGTGTTGAGTGTGTAGGGAGTGTGATTGTGATGTCCTAGTTGATCTGATATACCCACTATTTATAGTAACGAATTACAAACTAAAATTCCTATAAACATGGGATGCTCCGAATATTCCAATGTGAACGTTGTAGACCGAGTAATGCGGCTTCAACGGCTTCTTGTGAACGACTTGGACCGAGTCTTCAGTAGAAAAGGTCTTCATGAACGTTGCTAGCTTCTAACCCACGTACCTGCATTTAATTCCGTTAGTGATCCTGAGGATACCATTCAGGATGTTACCAATATCCTGAGTCAGCATCCTGGATGTAAACAGATACAATAAACAAGATATATATCAAGATATTTTCCAGGATATAGGCTCAGAATTTCACCCATAACAATTGTCCCCAAAAAATGTTACCGTTAAGTATCCTGGTCACTAACGGTTATATTTTTTCCCGAAGAACGAGGCAATTAAGTGATAAGACCCATGATGTGACTACTTGTAACCGATCAGCCTATATTTACTCATTGCTCCCTATATCTTCTCATGTATATCTCCATTTAGCTTTTACCAAAGAGAAAAAGGTAAAGACTTCTCTCTCAACTTCTTTTCTTATTCTCTCTAATATTCCGGCCACAATATGACAAGGCAGACCAGGTCTAGTTCCGGCGACTCCGCTCCCACGTTCGTCCACCAAAATATTCTCCAGGATCCGGAGAAAGAAATTTGCACCTTCGACGGTGCACACTTATCGGCCCTTAAAACCTCCGGCATTTTCCCAAAAGGGACAGTGTTCCGGCCGTTTGATCGGGAAATCCGATCAGACATGGTTTCCGACGAGTGGTTGTGTTTCAATGCTTTCCCCTTTACTCTAGGGCTACAATTTCCTTTTTCTGAATTTATCACCGAGTTCTTTGACGTCACAAAAATCTGTTTTAGTCAAACGATGCCAATGCTTTGGCGAGTCTTGTCCGTTCTTGATCAAATCAAGAACAACCACATCCCTGATCTCTCTGTTCATGATCTCCCACTAGCCTACCGACTTAGGTGCCACGGTTCTTGTCGATTCTTGTTTTATTCTACTTCCAGTGACCCACTAATCCTCCGAGCCACCAGGAATGAAGAGGAATGGAAATCCAAATTCTTTTTCGTAAAAAGAGATTCAATCCCTGGTGGAGCGGATTATCCGATGCATTGGTTGAAGAAGGGTAGGATTTAGGGTTTAAAGATGATCCTGCTTGTTATCCTGCTTTATATCCTGAACTGACTTTGTCGTTTTCTTGTACAGCTGATTTTAGGAAGCTAGCACCTCCCCTTGCAGATTCTCAGAAAAGAATAGACGCTATCAGGCTCCTTCCGGAAGCAGAGAGAAGTTTCAACCCATCTCCAGCAACGCCAAGCCCTCTTTCAAGCGCAACCATGTCTGGTAAGGATCCTGCAAGATATCTCGTAGACACATGTTTTTTATTTGATATCTTTAGGAAAGGTTTAGAATTTTACTCCCTGTGTGCAGATTCCAGCAAAGTTCCAGTCTATCTAGACCTTGACGAACTCGACAGCTATCCAACTCCAACCTTAGTCAAGAAGGAGGCTCCTACTGCCACCAGCTCCAAGCCACTTCCAGCTCCCAAGGCCAACCCAAGGACTCGTGCTACCACAGCGAAAAAGAGGAAGGGCCTTGAGGTCAGTGCTCCAAGCTCAGGAGGGTTCTCCTATGACGATCTCAGCTTCACCGATTCCTTAGAGCCGATGACATCCTTCCTTAACAAGGTAATATCCTGACGCATACCCTGCATATATATCCTGCACACATATCCTGCCTGGATATCCTAACAGGATATCCTGATAGGATATCTAGGTCATTATAGATATATAGATTCTAACTCATACCTGTTATTGATGCACAGGGCCTCCAGCATTTGCTCCACTTGTACAACGATGCATGTGGTACGGTCGCCCTTCATGAAGCCAGGATTAAGCAGCTTGAAACCACTGTTGCCGACCAAGGTGCCATCGCCGAGGCAAAGAGCCGGCACTATGAGGATAAGCTGAAAAAGGCACCCAGGATGCTGAGCTCAAATTGGCCACCATGCAAATGGATCATGATCAGGCCATGATCAATTTCCGGGAAGGAATCAAGACTTCCGCTATTGTCTCCCTGCTACAAGCACGCATCAAGATGGCCTATGAGGCCAAGGAGACAGGTCATGTTTGTCCATCCTGGCCAATTGAATCCTGGGTAGCCAAGCTGAAGAAGCTCGAAGGCAAGGCTGTGCCACTCCCATCTGAAGCCGGTGAATCTTCCAAGTCAGCAGAGGTGGCGGATCAGGCTGGAGACAAGAAGGATGCTGGAGCGGATGCTGGTGAGGATGCTGGACAGGATGCTGGAGAGGATGCCGGTGCTGAGAAGCCGGGGAAAGCAAGAGAGGATGCCGCTGTGTGAGGGCAGCTAAGTGGGCGATGATGGATATTGATGCCTAGGCCAGAGCCCACTTTTTTTGTTAGGTTTGATGGTTGATGTGTTGAACAATTTACTTTTCTTGTCTGTTAAA
The DNA here is from genome assembly GCF_002127325.2 of Helianthus annuus. NCBI lineage: Eukaryota > Viridiplantae > Streptophyta > Magnoliopsida > Asterales > Asteraceae > Helianthus > Helianthus annuus. Next base: position 12,034,962 of record NC_035439.2, read on the forward strand.
CAATTTTAATTTCCTGCATGTAGACAATATGATGGCCAAAGGTGGAGGGATCCTGAGTTTCAGGACGAAGCCCTTGGTCATCAGTTAGTATAGTTTATTTTGGACAATACAACAGTTGGAGGTGGATGGGTCTCGGTTTGAGATGAAGCCTTCAACTGTTGGGTAGATATGGTGATGAACTATTAGTGCTCTTAGTGGATGGGCCTTGTTATTAGGTGAAACTAAGAGCACATCTTTTGGTATGTTAATAATATAACTCTTCCTTAGACTTTATTATTATTGTTATAAATTTCTCTTGTGAAAATTGTTTTGTTCAAACATTTTTGAGAACATATCACAGATATATCCTGGTAGATATCCTGAAAGATATGCTGATAAAGATATCAAAATACAACCTATTAATTGTCTAAGTAAAAAGGAGAGATCATACCAGAGATTCTTAGTGAATCGATTTCAATTCCTCATTATAGGCTTGTCCCCAGTGCACACTTATAAACTCGAATCCATCTTCAGAATAGTATGACGTATGTCCCCTGTACTTAACATAGAAACACAAATGTATTCATATTCTTGACTCGAATGAATTCCACATACCTCAGGGTAAAACCCTTGATATCCTGAAATGAACCCTTAGTATACTGGGGATAAACCCTGAGTTTCATGCGCTACAGGCGGGAGTGTATAAACTCCAAGACTTAGAAAGGTGAAAACCTTTAAACCTTAGAGAGTATGAAAATACCCTTTCGTGAGAGAGGGTGATCAATCCTCATATACCTTTAGAATTCAGGATATAGCCAACAGTAACGGAATTGTCAGCCACTTTTACATGGACTGGTCCCGCTACCTTAAACTATCCCTGAATAACTTGCGCTCCAGGCGGGGTGTTTAAACCCAATTCGGGAGAAAGGTGAATACCTTTAAACCTGTGAAGGGATCAGTATCCCTTAAACGTGAGAGAGGGGGCCAATCCTCTAATCTTCTGAGTTATCCTGAGTACACATCCTGGAGCTATATCCTGGAGCATATTCTGCAAAACAATTGTAAACTAAGGTGGGTGTTAGCTTGGCTAACACCCCTCCGATGCCTAAGTCAGTATTGGGTTCAAGATAATAAACATATATATTTAAAAGAGATAGGATACATACCATTCTGAGATAGGAATTAAATTCTATTCTTACTTGAAATAGAGCTTTAAGTGTACAGCATTCCAAGACCTTGGTAGCATATCCCCTTCCATAATCTTGAGTCTATACGCTCCTTTCCCTGCTTCTGATTCAACTTCGTATGGTCCTTCCCATTTTGGAGCTAACTTGCCATCGGCAGGATTAGTAGTATTCTGAAAAGCCTTCCTTAGCACCCAATCACCCACTTGAAATCTCCCAGTCCTTATATTCTTGTTGTATGCTCTGGATATTCTTTGTTGATATGCTGCCATCCTTAGCCTTGCTGCATCTCTTCTTTCGTCTATGGTATCCAAATCTTGACATAAGGCTTCAGGATTCTGTTCAGGATTCTGTAGGATAGATCTTGCAGTAGGTATCACCATTTCCGTTGGAATTACTGCTTCTGCTCCGAATACTAAGGAGAATGGGGTTTGGCCGGTTGCATTTTTTACCGTTGTCCTGTCAACCCATAACACAAAGGGTAATTCCTCTGCCCATCTTCCTTTTTTGGCTCCAAGTCTCTTCTTTAAGTTGTTCACTATTATCTTGTTTGAAGATTCAGCTTGCCCATTCGCTTGAGGATGCACCGGAGTTGACGTTATCATCTTGATTCCCCAACTCTTGCAAAAGTCAGTAGTCCTTTTGCTTATAAACTGGGACCCATTATCACAAATTATTTCAGCTGGTACTCCAAACCTGGTCAGGATATTCCTCTTGATGAAGGAAACTACTTCCTGGTCTCTAACTTGCACAAATGCTTCAGCTTCAACCCACTTAGAGAAATAATCCGTCATTGCCAGCATAATGACTTTTCCTCCCGGAGCTTTTGGTAACTTCCATACTATATCCTTGGTAACTTCCATACTATATCCATCCCCCATTTCATGAACGGCCAAGGGGATGCTACAGGATATAGTGGTTCAGCTAGTTGATGCAATATGTTACTATGCCTCTGACATGCATCACATCTTCGAGCATATTCTGCAGCATCTTTTCTCATTGTTGGCCAATAATATCCTGTCCTCAACACTTTTGAAAATAATGACCTGCCCCCGGTATGGTTACCACAATCCCCTTCATGTATATCCTGAAGTACTTCTTTGGCTTCAGGATCCTTCAAGCATCTCAAGTATGGTCCTACAAGAGATTTCTTGTATAAAATATTATTTATAATAGTGAATCGTGATACCTTCATCCTAAATGCCTTAGGATTTTCATTTTCGGGGATATGTCCTTCCTTGAGATATCTCATAATTGGAGTTGTCCAGGATTTAGGATCCTCTTCAGGATACACCACGTCAGGATCGTGAATACTTGCTACTTCCTTATGCTGAGGATCCGTTGCAGGATACAGGATATGTAATATCGGTATTGGGATTCCTTCCGGTATCCTGATTGATGATCCCAAATTTGCCAATGCATCTGCTTCAGCGTTATCCTCTCTTGGTACCTGTTCAAGCGTAAAAATATCGAAATATCCTGCTAATTTTTTAAGAATACCGAGGTATTCCATTAGTTTCTCACCCTTGACTTGGTGATCCTTTACGAGTACTGCACTTACTGCATTCCCTGATACTGCCAGATACAAGGATAATGGTTCACCATCCTCAGGCTTCATCAATAGAAGTGCGGTTGAGAGATACTGCTTCAAATCATGCAGTGCTGCTTCATGCTACTCACCCCATTCAAATTTCTTGTTCTTCTTCAGGATATCATAAAAGTCTTTGCATTTTTCTGAGGATCTTGAGATAAACCTGTTTAAAGCTGCTACTCGGCCTGTCAATCTTTGTACGTCCTTCATATTTGAGGGTGATTTTATATCCAGGATAGCTTTGATCTGCTCTGGGCTTGCTTCTATTCCTCTTTTGGTTACCATATATCCTAGAAATTTTCCTGCCCCCACTCCAAAATGGCACTTTGCAGGGTTCAGCTTCATGTTATACTTGTCCAGGATATCAAATGCTTCCTTAATATCCTGGAGGTGATCCTGAGCTTTCTTTGATTTTACCACCATATCGTCAATGTACACCTCCATGGTGTCCCCCAGTTTGTCTTTGAACATCATGTTTACCAATCTTTGGTATGTTGCACCTGCATTTTTCAAACCAAAAGGCATAGCTGTATAACAATAAATACCTGTTGGTGTCATAAAGGCAGTATCCTCCTGGTCAGAAGGCTCCATTTGGATCTGTTGAAATCCTGAGGATGCGTCCATGAAGGTCAGCATTTCATGCCCGGCAGTGGCATCTACCATTGCATCAATGTGGGGGAGAGGAAATGGGTCTTTAGGACAAGCTTTGTTCAAGTCTGTGTAGTCTACACAAACTCTCCATTTCCCATTTTTCTTCTGTACTACAACCACGTTTGCTAGTCACCTCGGGAACTTAACTTCTCTGATCATCCTGGACTTCAATAATCTCTCAACTTCCTCTTGGATAATTGCATTCCGCTCAGGGGCGAATTTTCTTCTCTTTTGTTGTATAGGCTTGAATGACCTGTCAATTCCAAGCTTGTGAGTAATAATGTCTTTAGATATACCTGTCATATCTTCCATGCAAACGTTGACATCCTGCATTTCAAAAAGTTAATTAATTGTTCTTCAATATCCTGAGGGATATTGGTTCCCACGAGCACCGAAATATCGGGATTATCCTGGTCCAGGATAATTTTCTTCACATCCTGCTCCGTATCCTCCACGATATCCTGGGCCCGCGTCTTTAATTGCTATGCTGCACTAGGTTTGGTTGAGGATTTCATCGAGGATGAGTAGCATTCTTTCGCCTCCTGCTGATCACTGTCGATCTTGATAACCCCCCAAGGGGTAGGGATCTTGATGCATTGGTGATACGTTGATGGAACGGCCTTCATATCGTGGATCCAAGGTCTTCCTAATATGATGTTATAGCATGATAGAGAATCCATCACACAAAATCGTTGCATCTTGTTGACTCCTTCAACATATACTGGCAGCCTTATCTCTCCCACTGTGTTCCTAGCTTCTCCACTGAAACCAACGAGCACAGTAGACTTCGAAGTGATATCCATCGGAGACACATTCATCCTCTTCAGAGTCTCCAGTTGTATGATGTTGACGGAGCTGCCATTATCAACCAGTATCCTGCGTACAAAGTGGTTAGCCACGTATAATGTTATTACCAGAGCATCATGGTGAGGATCCTGGACAGTATCCCTATCATCTGCATCAAAAGTGATCACTTTGTCAGTTGTGAGCGTAGTCATCCTGATAGGTTTGTCTCCCCTTTCGGCCTTAGCTTCCTTTGCATGTCTCTTGGCCGCCGAATACGAAGTTCCGCAAATGTCGGATCCTCCTGAAATGAAGTTGATTATCTTGGCATCGGCGGGAGGTGATGCCGCTCGCTCAGGATCCTTCTCAGTATCCTAACCCTTATTCTTCTTCTTCCCTAAGAGATCTTTCAAATATCCCTTGCTTAGAAGGTAACTGATTTCTTTCCTCAGAGCGATGCAGTCCTCAGTCATATGTCCAAAATCTTCATGGAAATCACACCATTTTGACTTGTCTTTCCAATCTGCTTTTTGTTGATTCTTCCGAGGCCACCTGGCTTTATCTCCCAAACCCTGCATAGCATACATTAGTTCAGGTATATTAACAGAAAAACAATATTCAGATAATTCAGGATATTCTTCAGGATCCTCGTCCTCAACAGCATTTACTCTCTTGTTATCATTTCTGCCATATGGCTTAGAGCGATATGGTCTATATGAGGATTCTGATTTCCTGTTAGTCGATTCATATGTCGAGGATGCATTCATCTTTTCTTGCATTTTTCTGTCATCCTCTAACCGAATATATCTTAGAGCCCTGTTCCGGGCTTCATCCAGGTTCCTGCATGGGTTCATTACAAGGTCTTGATAGAATTGAGAATCCTTTTGCAGCCCCATCTTGAAAGCTTGCACAGCCGTTGCAACATCAAGATGAGGAATGTCTAGCGATTCCCAGCTGAACTTGTTCACATAATCCCTAAGGGATTCCTGAGGTCCTTGTGTTATCCTGTAGAGATCACTTGTTAATTTTTCAAAGCTTCAACTACAAGAAAATTGACTATTAAATAAATTTACTAAGTGAGCAAAAGATGTAATCGAATGTGGAGGAACATTTAGGAGCCATTTCAAAGCCGATCCTGTCAAGGTTGAACCAAAACCCTTGCACAAGCAGGCTTCCTGAGATCTGGAGGGATAGGGTTGATCTCCATCCTTTCCCTATACTGGGCAATATGCTCTTCAGGATCCGTGGTTCCGTCGTAGAGTTTCATGTTCGGAGTCTGAAATCTTTTTGGGATTTCAGCATCACATATAGGATGCACGAACCGAGATACCCTGTGGCTATCCTGGGACACTTCAGGAATTGGCTGCACCACCCCAGGTGTTTTGGTCAAAAATCACACAAGGATAATGCAACCAAACTTTATGTAAACGGGGTATGATGCTTGGTTTATAGAAAAAGTAAAGGATCACTTCAGTGTGAAATATGCAAAGACACAATGATTTATACGAGGAAAAAGCCCTTGATCAATGTATGATCTCCGGCATAAAAAACCTCGGGTGATGGCAACTACCGATCACCAAACTTTAATATATCAAAATATGGTTACAACTTCGGATGATAATGAGCTGAGTACAAGGATCACTATAGTTTCGAGTGTCTAAGCGTGTGAGAATTGTGTTGTGTGTTCTTCCGAATGGGGAAGAGTGTTATATATACAAGTGTAGGTGACCTATTTTAGGTAAAAAGACTAATAATCAGCTCATTACCCCTTTAGAAATAAAAGTAAATCTAGCCTAAATTATCGCCCTTAATTCATGCCAAGTTTCCATATCCTTCACAACGTCTATCTCCGATTAAGCACATGTTATAGTTGCAAAGACACGTCCTTTGATTGTGATGCTTAAGAGCGGATCCTGCTAGATGTCCTGCAAAACAACATTAAATTCAACGAAAGCAACTGTTAGCATGAGGATCCTATGATGGTCCGTGATCCTGATCCTGGAACTCTGCTGAGGATCACTATCTGCCAAAGAACCAAGGATCACTGGTTAGGATCACACGTGAGGATCATGTATTGTAAAAATCCAGCCCTAACAATTGCCCCCAAAATATAAGGAGTGATTTTGTAAATAAATGAGTTATATTTTGTTCTGATCTTATCTTCAACGGACAACTCGGATAACTAGCCGTTATAACCGGACTAGCCGTTGCGATCATTACGTCACTGAAGTGACATCCCTGCAAATCATGATTATAAATAGGAGATAGGGTAAGGATCGATTTGTATTTAAATTCAGGATATACTCCCTTTATAATCTCCACCGAAGATTGATCAGGTATTCTCTTCCTTTCTTTCTCCCTTTTCCTGCTCTGTTTTTTCTGCTCTTGCTCTGTTTTTGTTCTGCCACAAGTATGTTGCTCCGAAACTCTCCCCATAAGGATCATGAGAAGATCAGTCCCCTGAAAAGCCAAGGGATCATTAAGGACTCTCCTACGGAGAGATGCTGCTTTACCGATGCTCATGTAGATAGGATTCGTCATTGTTTTCCGGCGGATGCTGTTTTCAAGTCATTCACATCCACTGCTTTGAGTGACTTTGTTTCTGACGCCTGGGTGGCCTTTCCTGCAACTCCGTTTACCATAGGATATTCGTATCCTTTTCCGGCCTTCACCCAATCTTTCTTTTCTTTGACCGACATATCTTATATCCAAGCTATGCCGATGATCTGGAGGGTCTTGTATACCTTCGAGAGGATCATCGAGCAGGAGGGGATTGATTTAGGGATGGCAGAGTTGGCCGAGCTTTATGATCTTACCACGTTTGGTTCTCATCGATACTTGCTGAAACGGAAGGCCGGGGAGGATCACCCTGTTTTAAAGGTTACCAAAAATGATACAAACTGGAAGCGTCGTTTCTTCTTTGTGAGGAGGGATACCCTCCCTAATGGGAAGGATCTGCCCAAGGAGTGGGCCACCCATGGTAGGATAGAGGATCCTGGAAGGATCACCATCAGACTTGTCTCTTATGATGAGGATCACTAATGTCTTTCTTCGTTTTTTGTTTATTGTGCAGCTATCTCCATTGCTCATCTCAAGTTAACCCCTGCTGCCAGAGAGAGGGTTCTAGCTTTCAAGAAGCTTGATCCTGAAATCAGAAGTTTTCAAGTCACCGTCCAAGATTCACAAGAAGTATCCTCCGCATCTGCCACTATGTCAAGTAAGTATCCTTATTAAAAAGTAAGTTATATGTAAGACTGTTTAGCTAGTAAGGGAACTTATCTTGTTTTGATTGTGTAGGCGCTGGGAAACCTGCTAAGTCTGCCAAGTCTGCCTCCAAGTTCGGGATTGATGAACTTGCCAATGTCAAGTCTTCAAGAAAGAAGACTTCTGTTGCCAGTCCCTCTGCTTCGGCCCCTAAGGCACCTGTTAGGGGTAAGGGGAAGAGGAGAAAGACTTCTGAGGATCTCCAAGGATTTCCCCTGATCCGCCAACAGTTCCTCGATTATGTCAATGAGGTAAGGATCATTGCCCCTGTTGGTTATCCTTCTCGAATATCCTGCTTGTGTATTCTGCCTGTATATCCTGCTTCTTTGAGGATCACCTGATCCTGAACTCACCTTTTTTCTCTTTTGCAGAAACTTGCTGAGATTGAGACCTACCTTGGCCATGTCGAGGATCAAGAAAGCCAAATCGCCGACCTCCAACAAATGGGCGTGTTAAAGGATCTCAAGATAGCCGATCTTGAGAAGGAACTCCGGGCTACAAAGGATGAAGCTGCTCAAAGGCTGCTTGACATGGTTGGCGAGAAGCAGGAGATCATCCAGGATGCCAAGGTCTCTGCCGCAACTGCCATGTACAAGATACAACTACAAATGGCTGCGGAGGCTCAGGATCCTGCCTTTGACAAAAGCTCATGGGACGTGGAGGGTTGGAAGGCAAGATTGGCGGAGCTGGAGGATGAGGACGAAGCTGAGGAGATCCCAATGCTGGAGGGCGGTGATGCTGACAAGGATCAGGGTGGAGAAGCTGGTGGTGATGGAGCAGCAAAGGTGTGAGCTGCTGGATTGGGCGATGATGGATATTTCGAGACTAGGCCGGAGCCCAATTTTTTGAGTTTGGTAGTGGTTTGTTTGTGGTTGTTGATGTTTGAAACAATTATGGTTTGTAACTTGAACAATAGTTTTTAGGGTTAAGGATCATGGATCCTTTGGACAATAGGTAGGATTACAAAAGGTGGAGGGATCCTCTGTTTGGGGGATGAAGCCTTTGTGATCCTGCCGCCTTTAATTTCCTGCACCTGCTAAGACCGCATAGACAATGGACACCCTTTGCCAACCCATGTGGACGGGCCACGTTTTGCTGGTAGAAATGTGGGTTGGCAATTTTGACAACTTTTTGAAAGGGTTTAAGATCCTTTTGTTAATAATATAACTTTAATCTTTCGGGCTTATCTCGTGTTGTTATCCTTTATTTATCTTCTTATTTTCCAGTTTTCAGAAACATATATGTTAAAGTAACAAGAGTTGAGCAAACCATGTTTAATAAATTTAGGATATGATCCTAGATCAAATATCCTATCATTGCAAATTTTCAAGGATCATAGGCTTAGTTGTCGAAGTGTAAGGGTTTGTTCAGTATAATCAGAATAGTCAAGGATCATACCTGAGGATCCAAGTTAGGATCCTAACCTTTAATCAAGATAACCATAAGTGAAATTTTAACGGATAATAAGGATTAAGGATCCTTATTTGTTTAACTTCGAGAACCTGAAAAATGGAACATAACTTGGGACTAAGCCAATGTAAAAGATAAATTAGTAGCTGGGGACATGCCCAAAGGATAACTGGGGATGATCCCAAAGGATCACTGGGGACAAGCCCAAAGGATAACTGGGGACAAGCCCAAAGGATAACTGGGGACAAGCCCAAAGGATCGTATGTAAACTGGAGTATGGCCCTTACTGGCGACTATCCAAACTTAGTGACATGAAAATGTCAAAACCTTAGCTAACGTGAAAACGTTAGAAACCTTATGAACGGATGTATGGTACGTCTACCATTATACGTAGGATCCTGGGTATAGCCAGTACGATGAGGTTGTCAGCCCCGGAAGTGGGTACTGGTCCCAAAGACGTGAACTATATCAGGATCATCGTGCGCTGCTGGCGGAAACTGGGGATAATCCCAAGGATAACTGGGGTTGGACCCAAGGATCTGCGTTGCTTTTGAAGATCTTTGACGATATGCTGTAGATACCTGAACTATCATAACTCAAATGGTTCGTGAGAAGAGGATGAAGGATACAGGATCCTTATCCTTTGGTAAAAAGTAAGGAAATGTAATCGTTTTAAGATAAGGACATTACCAGAGTAAGGATCATTGACATCACCGGGATCCTTTGAGGATACTTCAATATAAGGATCACATGCTTGAAGGATCACGTTCATATAAAGTATCTCTTTAAGTGAACAGCATTCCAGGCTCTTGGTAACAAGTTTCCTTCCATGGTTAGCAATCTGTATGCCCCCTTTCCTGCTTCAGCCTCAATCAAGTAAGGGCCTTCCCACTTTGGTGCTAACTTCCCGTCAGCAGGATTAATAGTGTTTTGGAATGTTTTTCTCAACACCATATCTCCGACTTGGAACTTTCTTATCCTAACATTTTTGTTGTAAGCACCAGCCATTCTCTGTTGGTAGCTTGCCATCCTTATCCTAGCCAGATCCCTGATTTCCTCAATAGTATCCAAATCCTGAGCCAGGATTGTAGCATTCTCAGGATCACGAGCACTTGTTCTAGCAGTTGGGATCACCATCTCTGTTGGGATCACTGCTTCTGCCCCAAATACTAAAGAAAAAGGTGTTTGACCAGTGGCATTCTTGGGAGTTGTTCTATCAGCCCACAGCACATAAGGTAACTCCTCTGCCCATTTTCCCTTCTTGGATCCTAGCTTCTTCTTCAGATTGTTGATAATGATCTTGTTGGATGATTCTGCTTGGCCATTGGCTTGTGGATGAACTGGTGTTGATGTTATCATCTTAATTCCCCAACTGTCACAAAAGTTAGTGGTTTTGCTTCCAATGAATTGGGAACCATTATCACATACAATTTCAGAGGGAATGCCAAATCTAGTTATAATGTTTCTTTTGATAAAGGATATAACTTCTTTTTCTCTGACTTGAGCAAAAGCTTCAGCTTCTATCCATTTAGAGAAGTAGTCAGTCATGGCAAGCATAAATACTTTTCCACCAGGTGCTTTAGGGAGCTTGCCAACTATATCCATCCCCCATCTCATGAATGGCCAAGAGGATGGTATGGGGTGTAGCAATTCAGCTGGTTGATGAAGGATATTGATGTGTCTTTGACAAGGATCACATTTCCTTTTTCGGGCTTTGTTAATGCTCGTGCTGAGGACATATATTCTTTAAGGGCTTGTAAAGCATTCTCGTGTTTCTCAGTCCATTCAAATTTCTTGTTCTTCCTTAGGATATCGTAAAATTCTTTACATTTTTCTGAGGATTTTGATATGAACCTATTCAGAGCTGCTATCCTGCCTGTTAGCCTTTGCACATCCTTAGCATTGGCATGGGACTTGATGTTCACTAGTGCTTTAATTTGCTCCGGACTTGCTTCAATGCCTCTCTGAGTTACCATATATCCTAGGAACTTTCCTGCCTTAACACCAAAGTGGCATTTTGAAGGATTAAGCTTCATGTTATATTTATCAAGGATATCAAATGCTTCTTCCAAATCCCTTAGGTGATCCTCAGTTTCTTTGATTTGACTACCATATCATCTATGTATACTTCCATAGTTTGTCCAATTTGATCTTTGAACATCATATTCACCAGCCTTTGATATGTTGCACCTGCATTTCTTAGTCCAAAGGGCATGGCAATATAACAATACAAACCTGTTGGGGTCATAAAGGCTGTATCCTCTTGGTCAGATGGTTCCATCTGAATTTGTTGGAATCCAGATGATGCATCCATAAAGGTCAACAGTTCATGTCCCGCCGTTGCATCCACCATGGAGTCAATGTGGGGTAATGGGAAAGGATCCTTGGGACATGCCTTATTCAGATCGGTGAAATCGACACATACCCTCCACTTTCCATTTTTCTTTTGGACAACAACCACATTGGCTAGCCATTTTGGATATTTTACCTCTCTGATCATACCTGCTCGAAGTAGTCTCTCTACCTCTTCCTGGATAATGGCATTCCTTTCCGATGCAAACTTCCTCCTTTTTTGATGGATTGGTTTTATAGACCTGTCAATGCCAAGTTTATGAGTTATGATATCCTTAGATATACCTGTCATATCTTCGTGCTTCCATGCAAAGGTAGACTTTCTTCTTTTGAGGAAGGATATCATATCTTCTTTCATCTTGCCAAGGATCCCTGATCCGATATAGATTTTTGATTCAGGATCACTAGGATCCAAGAGGATTTCATCCACATCTTGTTCCCTTGCCTCCAAGACATTCCTCGGAGGATACTGTAATTGCTATTGCTCCCTTGGCTTCGAGGTTGGCTTCATGGATGATGTATAACAATCCTTAGCCTCCTGCTGATCACTGTCGATCTTGATTATCCCCCATGGGCAAGGGAGTTTCACACATTGATGATAGGTGGATGGGACTGCTTTCATATCATGTATCCAGGGCCTGCCAAGGATAACATTGCAACAAGATAAACAGTCAATAACACAAAATTTTTGATAATTATGTAATCCTTCGACGTAGATTGGGAGTTTGATGTCCCCCAGAGTTTTCTTCGTTTCTCCACGGAATCCTACAAGCACGGAGGATCTTGGTGTGATGTCTGATTCTGGAATACCCATTTTCTTCAGAACATCAAGCTGGATAATGTTCACTGAGCTTCCTCCATCGATAAGGATCCTGCGGACAAAATGGTTAGAGATAAAGAGAATAATAACTAAACTATCATGATGAGGATCCTGAATGTTAATGCGATCATCCTCATCAAACGTTATCATCTTCCCTTCTGAGACACTTGATGTTCTAATAGGTCTTTCTCCATTATCCATTTTTGACTCCTTTGCATGCCTTTTGGCCGCCGAGAAGGATGTACCACAGATGTCTGATCCTCCGGAAATAAAGTTGATCACTTGTGCATTTGCCGGAGGTGCTAGAGCCTTTTCAGGGATCCTTTCAGGATCCTGAGTCCTTTGCTTTTTTCTTCCCAACAATTCTTTTAGGTGCCCCTTGCTTAACAGATATCCAATCTCTTTTCTTAAAGCTATGCATTCTTCAGTTAGATGCCCGAAATCCTCATGGTATGCACACCATTTTGACTTGTCTTTAGTCCCGGATGGTTTATCATTCTTCCTGGGCCACCTAGCTTTTTCACCTAGATTCTGCATTGCAAGGATTAGTTCATGATTATCAACGGAAAAACAATATTCTGAGATTGGAGGATAATCTTCATCATCCTCTTCTTGGTCAACAGCATGCACATTCTGGTTCTCATTTCTATGGTAGGATTTGAATTTGTTGTTCTTGAAGGAGGATCCTTGCTTCTCCTGTTTTGAGGATCCTACTTGTCTCTCCTGGATCCTCTTGTCATCCTCTAGCCAGATGAACCTGAGTGCCCGAGTTCTTACTTCGTCTAGATTCCTGCATGGTGTCATAACAAGATCATCATAGAACAATGAATCCTTAAGCAGTCCCATCTTGAAGGCTTCAACAGCCGTAGCCATATCCAAGTTGGGAATGTCCAAGGATTCTTTACTAAATTTAGTTATATAATCCCTTAATGATTCATTATGATTTTGAGTTATCCTGTATAAATCACTAGTTAATCTTTCAAATTTTATACTACAAGAGAATTGATTATTGAATAAATTAACTAAATTAGCAAATGAAGTAATAGAGTAAGGGGGAAGACTTAGCAGTCATTTAAGAGCTGATCCAGTAAGAGTGGATCCAAATCCTTTACATAGGCATGCTTCCTTTAGCTTTTCCGGGATTGGATTGATCTCCATCCTTTCCCTGTATTGTGCTATGTGCTCCTCAGGATCCGTTGTACCATCATACAGCTTCATAGTAGGGATATGGAACCTTTTGGGTACCTCTGCATCACAAATTGGTGGTGCAAAGCGAGATACCTTATGGCTTCCATCTGCAATCTCTGGGATAGGCTTGACTACCCCTGGAACACTTGAGATCATATCTTTTAGCTTCTGCAACTCCCTGGCCATAGCATGATTGATACCTGTATCCTGCATGAATCCATGGTTAGTGGTAAGATAATTATTTAAAGTGTTACCTCCCATCGGGTTCAAGTTAGTGAATCCATATTGCTGGGATTCTGGAATAACGGAGGGACCAGTGGAATCAATGGTCTGCATTGGATTGAAGTCCCCTTGATGGACATCTAGACTTCCCGTTTGCAAACTTTTTAGGGATCCTGGCATCTGGGAGGATCCTGGTATCTGGAAGGATCCTGGTATCTGGGATGATCCTGGCACGAAGGAGGATCCTTGAACCTGGGATGATCCTGGAACAAAGTAGGATCCTTGAAGTTGCTGCGCTCCCGGATAGGCTCCTGATTTCACGAAGGATCCCATATGCTGGGGATAGGATCATGCCGGCTGAAAGTGTGAGCCTGATGTCTGAGTCATTGCTGTTGATCCGAGGTGCAATCCTCTTGATTCTCCCATAATTTGCACGTCTGGAATTTCCGATGGCTGAGAAGTGATCATTGGAGTATCAAAGCTCAAGGATTTGGGCATCAGTGGGGAATGATCCTCTGCCGTTCTCCTTTGTCTTTTGAGATCTCCAATTTCCCTGAGGATCCTTTCATTAGTTTCATCCTGCCGCTGCATACGATCCTTCATCTGCAAAATCAAAGTAAATACATCACTAGTACTAGGAATATAAGAATTCATAGCAGAAGAAGATGGAGGTTTAGAGTTAGTAGGAGTTTGTCTCTTCTCAGCATTCTTCTGGGATCCTGCCGGTGGAGGAGGCAGCGTGTTCTGAGACGAGGTGACTGCAGACATTGCCGTGGACATGTTTTTCAATGATGAAGCCATGTAATTCTTTGAAATGATTTCGAACAAAAGGTTTTCTTATGAATGAAGCACCAATTGCCCCACGGTGGGCGCCAAACTGTTTTGGTCAAAAATCACACAAGGATAATGCAACCAAACTTTATGTAAACGGGGTATGATGCTTGGTTTATAGAAAAAGTAAAGGATCACTTCAGTGTGAAATATGCAAAGACACAATGATTTATACGAGGAAAAAGCCCTTGATTAATGTATGATCTCCGGCATAAAAAACCTCGGGTGATGGCAACTACCGATCACCAAACTTCAATATATCAAAATATGGTTACAACTTCGGATGATAATGAGCTGAGTACAAGGATCACTATAGTTTCGAGTGTCTAAGCGTGTGAGAATTGTGTTGTGTGTTCTTCCGAATGGGGAAGAGTGTTATATATACAAGTGTAGGTGACCTATTTTAGGTAAAAAGACTAATAATCAGCTCATTACCCCTTTAGAAATAAAAGTAAATCTAGCCTAAATTATCGCCCTTAATTCATGCCAAGTTTCCATATCCTTCACAACGTCTATCTCCGATTAAGCACATGCTATAGTTGCAAAGACGCGTCCTTTGATTGTGATGCTAAAGAGCGGATCCTGCTAGATGTCCTGCAAAACAACATTAAATTCAACGAAAGCAACTGTTAGCATGAGGATCCTATGATGGTCCGTGATCCTGATCCTGGAACTCTGCTGAGGATCACTATCTGCCAAAGAAACAAGGATCACTGGTTAGGATCACATGTGAGGATCATGTATTGTAAAAATCCAGCCCTAACACCAGGTACACTGGATATCATATCCTTTAATTTCTGAAGTTCCCTGGATAATTCTGACGCTACAGTTGTATCCTGCAAAGATCCAACACTGTTAGCGGTAATAGCATTATTATTATTTGATATGTTACCCGTTAGAGGATTTTGCCCATATCCTGAAGCATATCCTGAGCTCCTCACAGTCGATATCCTGACCGAGGAGGGTATTTCAAGAGTATGATTCTGAGGAAGGCTGGGCACGATATTCCCCCTGTTATCCTCAGCATACACAGCTGAACTAAAATTCAACACTCTGGGATGTAATGGAGTGACATTATCCTCAGCAGATCTGCTTGAGCCAGACTTCAGGAGTTGTATTTCCCTTAAAAGCATTTGGTTTGTTTCCTGTTGCTGCCTCATTTATTCCTGCACACTTCCAAACAAGGTTAGAATTTCATCGTTAGAAGCTAAAACAGGAGCAGATCCCTGGACACTCCGGGTAGGGATAACATCTTGAGATTGTGTAGAGGCTAGAATCCTTGGAGGAGGCGGTGGAAGCACCGAACCAACTGTTGCAGAAGTTGTAGCAGACACAGTAGAAGAGCTCATGTTTGATCTTGAGGCCATTGTAAACAATGTGGCAAAAAGTTTTGAAAACAGAAAACCGATTAACGATTTCACAAAGATTTTTAGTAAAGAGAGCACCACTTGCCCCAGGTGGGCGCCAAATTGTTTTGGTCAAAAATTACCGAAGCAATTTAGTGATCAAATTAGTTAAGTGAGGTAGTGTGCTGAAAAGTGTGTTGAAAATATGCTTGTTAAGTTCTTTGGAAAAACAGTGTTCAGGATACGGCTCAGGATATTGAGCTGTATCTATGATCAAACAATGAGCAATAAAGTAAAGTAAATGACACGAGATGTACGAGGAAAGCCCTTGATCAATCTAGATCGCCAGCATAAAACCTCGGGAGCTGACAATCGCAGCTGCCTAGTTCTTCTTATTGCTTTAAACTTCAGGATACAGTGCAGGATATAGATCAGATCGCTAAGTGTTACAATGAATTTTGTGAAAGTTGCGAGAGAGCAAGTGTTGAGTGTGTAGGGAGTGTGATTGTGATGTCCTAGTTGATCTGATATACCCACTATTTATAGTAACGAATTACAAACTAAAATTCCTATAAACATGGGATGCTCCGAATATTCCAATGTGAACGTTGTAGACCGAGTAATGCGGCTTCAACGGCTTCTTGTGAACGACTTGGACCGAGTCTTCAGTAGAAAAGGTCTTCATGAACGTTGCTAGCTTCTAACCCACGTACCTGCATTTAATTCCGTTAGTGATCCTGAGGATACCATTCAGGATGTTACCAATATCCTGAGTCAGCATCCTGGATGTAAACAGATACAATAAACAAGATATATATCAAGATATTTTCCAGGATATAGGCTCAGAATTTCACCCATAACACCAACTTCTCAATATATCAACCAACAAATATTAGTAACACAATTATCTAGTTCCAACCACAACTAACCAAAACTGTTGCATGCATCATAGCTGTACCAACTTGTTACCTTCCCAACACAACCATCTAACATGCCTAACCAAACAACACAATCCAAAGTACCAGTTTAACGTTCAAATATCACTAATTAACTAGAAATACTACCTACGTGTCATGAACTAATACCCTCAAACTTTATCCCCATTCTTCCACTCGCTAAGAGCGTTCCAGCATTTTTCTTGTTTTGCTCCCTCTTTTTCCAACATTTTTCGCATTCTTTCTGTTGGTGCATCCGTCTGTCGCCTGCATCTTGTATCGAGTCTTGCGTCATATAGGCTAGTTCAGGGCTCGGAATCCTAGAATCTGTATTTAGATGTGATTCCGCTCCAAATGACATTTTGTCATTTGGAGCGAAACCCCATAATATCCTGATTCCGCCTGTAGTGTCAAACACCTGATTTCGCCCGAAATTGTAACATCTGATTCCGCTCCTGGTGACATTGCATGTTGGAGCAAAATCAGATCAACTATATAAAGGGTTCCTAGGAGCGAAATCAGTAAGGAGGTTCTAGGTCATTGCCATTCTGGTTGCAACGAAGTGCTGCCGAAGTGTTGTCAGAGCTTGTAAACGAGTTATTGATCAATAAAACAACAGTTAAAAGTGAATACGGCTAAGATTGCACCAAAACATTAGTTTCCGCCTATTGTTTTGGACAGGAATTTTTCTGATCGACTCATTCGGGTCCGAAAACGATCCTACAAGTGGTATCAGAGCTCAGGAGGAAGAGTTCTTGCCATTTCAGTTGTGTTTTCTGAATTTCTACACCTTCTTCTTAAAATTTGAAAATTTTTCACGGTAAAATCGGCTCAATTTCACACACAACACTCGCAATCATGTTTTGATAAACCCTTGAAATTTTCAGAGCTATAATCAAACTAAAAACTTGTTTTTACTTGATTCCGCTCAAAATCATGTTTGTGATGATGACGTCATACTTGATTTCGCTCGAAATCAGCTCTTGATTCTGCTCAGAATCGTGATTTCGCTCCAAAATTTCTGTCTGATTCCACTCTAAAAATCTGATTTCGCTCCAAATCAGATTTCGCTCCAGAGTTCAAAGTTGTTTTCGCTCCTGTTGACCATCAAGTTTGATTTCGCTCCAAGCATCAGTTTAATTTTGCTCCAAAAGCTTGATTCCGCTCCAAAATCAGAACTGTGATTCCGCTCCAAACCTGATTTCGCCGGAAACTTGGAATTTGTGAACTTTTGGACAATTGAACATGGACAACGAATTTTACAATGCCTTTGCTAATCCGATTACAATCACTCAGAATGATTTGCTTGAAAATGAAACCGGGACATCTCAGAAACCGCCTAAGCTCATGGATATTGATGATTACAATACTTGGTCTGAACGGTTTGGAAATTGGGTTGAAGCTTATTACTTGGATGCGTGGGAACACACTGAAGAACCATATGTTAGACCCACAACGAATAGTATTCAGCAAACAATTAGAGAAATGAGTACGGAAGAGAAAAAGAAATATAGAGATGAAAAATTGATGGTGAGTCTGCTTCAGCAAGCAATCAAAGAGGACATTTTGATCTTTCTTCAACATGATGGAACTGCTTATTCGATCTGGACAGAATTGGAAGCAAAATTTGTAGGAAGTGATGATATGCTTAAAAACAAAATGTCGCTCATGAAGAAAGAATTTGATTTATTCCGTAGTTTAAAATCTGAAAACACCAAGCAAATTATTGAAAGATATTGTAACTTGGTGAGAAATATGTCAAAACTTGGTATTAAAAAAGATACTGATGAATTAATTGAAAAACTTGCAGATGCGCTACCACATGAAATCTGGGGAACTTTTCTGATGATGCTGAGAAACAACAAGAAAGAATATAAAAAACTAACACTGGGAGAGTTCATCAAACACCTGGAAGCTCAAGAGATGGAGCAGCGAAAGATTGCCAGGATGAAGAACTATGATGGAGAACAAGACATCAGTCTGTATTTCAAGAGTGGTGTTAGTGAAAAGACAAATATTTCTCCAAAAATTGAAACAACTTACAATGCAAAAGATTCTTCTGAAAAACCATCTCAGGGATCAAGCAGCACAACAGGATTCTCTTCATTTCCTACATATGATCCTCAGTTCACTACAACAAAGAGTGGCAAAGTTCTTCAATGCAACATTGCCTTAAAGCTGGAAAATGATCAGAACTATACTGAAGAAGTTGCTAAAAGCCACATGTCTTTGTTAGTGACCGTGCTTGAATCCTACGGAGGCTTAGTTGCAGGAAGGATCGGTAATCCAATGCTCACAAAAGAGGATTACGATCAAATCGATGCAGAGGAGATGGAATTAATGGATATTAAATGGTGCATTGCTAGTGTGTTGAGACGTGCTGAGAAGTTTAAACAAATTACAGGCAGAGATGATTTTCGCGAGGCTCATGTGTCAACTTTAGGTTTTGATAAGTCTAAAGTTACTTGTTTTCGTTGCAGGGAAAAGGGGCATTTCAAGAGAGAGTGCACAAATCGAGAAGCGAGTGGAGCTCAAAACCCTTTCGGAAACAACGATTACCACAAAAAGGCGATTTATCATTAAGTCACACCACAGTCGTATCAACAACAACAACAAGCACCGCATCAGGCACAAACTGCACATGGAAGGGTGATTGAAGATTCAAAGAGAGCTTGTTTGGGAAAGGATGGTGGTTTCAGTTGGGATAATTACATTCCAACAAACAGCAAAGTATGTCTAGCAGATCAAGAAGATGAAAGGTTGGCGAAAGGTTTTAGTTGGGACAATTTCTGCCCAGACCAAGAGTTCATGGCCAAAGAAATGTCCAAAGACACGTCAAATGTTAAAGATTTTATTGCTAATGCTTACAATCTGAAATGGGCAGAAAAATGCAGAAAAGTCAGGGAAGCTGGAGAAGAAAAGCGGAGAAAGATTGAAGAAGAGGAAGAAGAAGAAGAAAGATTAAAAGCTGAAGCTGAAGCCGAGAGAAAGAGAAGAAATGAATTTTTCCAATCAAACAGAACAGTCAAAGAAGTTCCAGAGTTTGAGATCAAGGTTGATACTGAAGCAGTCAAAGTTCCTGAAAAGTGTCTGAACTGTGATTCTTTGATCAAGCAAAACAATGAACTGTTGCATAACATTAACAGATTGAAAGAATCATATGATACAATGAACAGAGAGATCAACAAGTACACTGAGTCAAACTGCGAACAAGCTGTAGCAATGAATACACTCAAAGGAGCTTACATAAGACAACTTGATAATGTCAACTTTTACACAAAGAAGTGTGTTGATCTGGAGTTGAAGCTGGCAACACAAAGAACAGAAACTGAGAGAGTCAACAATTTATTAGAAAGTTACTCATGTTCTTCTTTTGTTGTTGACAGGATTTATCCGATTGTGGAGAGTTTGAAGACTTTTGAAGAAGTAAAGACTTCAGAAGAAAAGAAATCTGAGACAAAAGACGAAGAAGAAGTGGAAATTTCTGGTAAGAAACCAAGTGTGGTCTACAATAGATGTCCGCCCCCGGTCGAAAATGGATATCCACCACGAAATCCAAATTCCGAAAGAGTCAAAAGGCAATTAACTTACAATGGGAGTTTGGGCCAACGGATAACTTGCCAGAAAATATTGATGTCACGTACACGTCATCCGACACTGATCATGAGTCAAAGTTGATAAAAAGTGTGGTCGATCAGGTGTTGGATAAAGATGACATAGAGGAGTCAAAACCGGAGTCCAAACCCAAGTCAAAATCTCAGTCCGATGCGTCAAAGCCAACAATCAAAAAGGACAAACGGGTTTATGATAAAGAATTTTTGCTATCAAAATCTAATTTGAATGACGAACCGGTCAAAGTAGTATATACTTTGAAAGATTCTGACAAATTATATTCTGACGAGATTTTTCCAATAAGAAGTGTTAAACGTGAAATGATTAACAAGGTTTTCAAAGTCACAGAAATTAATATTTCTGAAATAAAAGATTTAAATCTTACTGGAAAACCTAAACAATACACTTCAAGAGACCAACAAAGAATTAACAAGAAAATGGGTTACAATTGTGGTTATAGTTTCCAAAAGAAACCAAACCATAATCGTAATTTCAAAAAGAAAGGTCTTGGATTTAATCAACCGAAACATTATAAAAATGAAAAAGTTTATAAACCAAAAACTGTGTTTGTTTCAGGAAAAACAAAGGTTGAGAAAGAGCAAGCTTTCCGAAAGCAAACGAATCAAGAATTCCATGTCAAGAAGTAAGAGGACATCAAGAAAAGAGTTGCTCAAAAGCCTATGGAGACGAGAACCTGTTTTCAGTGCAAGACTGTTGGTCATGTTGCTAGAAACTGTTCGAAAACATTCAAACCAAAACAGGAAGTCTCTGGTAAACTAAAAGAGAAAGTTGTTGAGAAAACTGAACTTACAACCCGAAAATTTACAGGATTTGAAAATTCAATCTTTGAGGTGGGAGAATGTTCAAAGAATGTTTTAAAAGGAAAAGAAAATGTGAAAAATCAGAAATGGGTTGTTAAAGGTTCAGGTAACAGTTCTAGTGATGAATCTGATTCCACAAAATCAGAGGAGCCACGTGTTGAAGAAAAATATGAGAAATCAGTTTTAACAGTGGATGATGAGAATTTTCCACCACTAAGTGCTAAAAATTTGAAATCTAAAATTGGGAAAGTGGAAATTTCAAATCAATATTATTCTGACAAGAAGAAATTTGATGTTGAAAAGACTTTCAACGGAAATGTGAAACACATTTTTGGCAAAATGGTCAATGGTAAGGCAAAAAGTGTCAAAGAATTTTACGCTGCCAAAAGAAGTGTTCACAAGTTTGTTGAAAGTAATGATGAAGAAGAGATTGTTACACCCAAGGCTGGTCAGGCTTGGGTGGATATATTCTTCAAAGAATAGAAACCTGACTTGCCGGAGCTCCCAAGTTGGTAATCGAGGAGCATGAATCGGCATCATTCTAAATTGTTTTGAAAATTTGTTTTGAGAAGTGTGAATTGCCAGAACTCCCAGGTTGGTCAGTGTGGAGTAGGAATCGGCACCTTGAGAATTCAACCGACAAGAGGGTAATTAGTTGAAAAACAAGTTTGAGATGTTTGATTTTTAATCCTACAAATGAATCAATCATCGATTCTACAAGTGGTTAATCAAGGTCATTAAGTTGAACTTGATTTAACTATCATTCAAAAGATTGATAAACAATGTGATGAAATGACTCCATAACCTACAAATGGTTGATAAACGAACTTATTTTCCAGAAAAACCATTTTGATTAAAACAAACTTAAGTGTTTTGAAATCTTAATGAGAAAATAGTTTGTTGTGAGGGGGAGTTCTGATTGTTTAAGCCAAGCGGACGGAGAGTTGAAGCAATTCATATCAGTTGTCATGTTCTGTACAGTTTATTTTCATTTTTTCATTAAATGTTTTTGAATTTTAGGGGGAGTAAGAAAATTTTTCAGAAAATCCAAAAACATTAGAAAATCTGAAAAGACAAAAACATGATAAAATTCAAAAATGAGTTTTTTTGTTGCATAAAATAGGAAATGATAGTAAATCAGTGGACTATCACAACACGCTAAAGATATGTAAAGTTAAAAATGTGATAAACAATCTCACTATGGATGTGTCAGTAGGTTTTTACACATTTAGTAAATTGTGACGAGATATAAACCTAAACCTAAAAATTCAAACTTGCTTAATTCGTGGGGAACAACTTTTTGGATATATAGGTAACTCCTGAAATCTTGTTTGAAAGGTCCCTTATTCTGAGATACTAGGTCTTTATGCTCAGTGATATCTGGGGCATTATACCGGGACTTCTGCTGTATGGAAGTACTGACCTAGTCCCCGTATAATACTTTCTGCAAAATGCTTGAAATACAGCAAAAGCCCTCAGTAAAAATGATTAAACAATAAAATTGATAATCATTGCTGTTGAAGAAAAGATCCTCTAAAAGGGACATACCAAAAGTCGAAGCCGTCATCTCTTTGCGTATACGGAAGTATCGACATGAGCTCTCACGGCCCTCGCAATTTAACCCCTTTACAGATATCATCTGTGGTATACTCACCTGTAAGACTGAATATTGGGATCTGGATACGGGAGTATATTCAAGTGATGGGACACACGAATAAGTTTAAGTAATTAAGACACTAATTGCGTATTTCAAAACAATTGAACTTTGTGTGAAAATTTAAGTGGACAAACATACTGACAATCTAGGTGAATTGTTTAAAACTTAAAATGAAATCAAGCTTAACGGTGTTGGTGATGTGTCTCAAAAACTGATATGATCCTCTTGCACGAACTCACAAAAATATTTTCTGTAAATATTTCATTTCTGCATTTTCTTTTATTCAAAATTCCAAAAAGTTTTAGTGTGTTTTAGTATAAATTTTGTAAAATCCAAAAAGATTTTCGATAACTGGTGTTGAAAAGCTGATTTTCGAAATTCCAAGTGCTAAACATGAAGAACAGGTTTGGGAGAGAGTGTATGAAGATGGTATGTTTACGAGTGGTTTTAAGAGAACAAATCATTTTATAGATCTTCTGACGTAGTTTCTAAATTTTAAAAGATTTAATCTTTGAGAAACTTATGTGTTGGGTAGAGATTGTGCAAATAACCTGAGCTGGAAGAGAGCCAGGTCACGATCTTAGAATAAATGTGAATTCCAGACTTCGATCCCAGCAAATTGAGAGGGGGAGTCTGAAGACAAAGTTAAGGAAGCAGCTAGAGCTGATGTTGATTCTGAAATTGCTGATGCAGATCATGTTTAAAGATTCAACATTCGAGGAAGAGGAGTTTGTTAATGATAAAGACTGATAAAGACTGAAGGTTGACAACCGAAGACTCGACACTGAAGACTCCGTCAACATCCGAGGGGGAGTTTGTTGGTGCATCCGTCTGTCGCCTGCGTCTTGTATCGAGTCTTGCATCATATAGGCTAGTTCAGGGCTTGGAATCCTAGAATCTGTATTTAGATGTGATTCCGCTCCAAATGACATTTTGTCATTTGGAGCAAAACCCCATAATATCTTGATTCCGCCTGTAGTGTCAAACACCTGATTTCGCCCGAAATTGTAACATCTGATTCCGCTCCTGGTGACATTGCATGTTGGAGCGAAATCAAACAACTATATAAAGGGTTCCTAGGAGCGAAATCAGTAAGGAAGTTCTAGGTCATTGCCATTCCGGTTGCCACGAAATGCTGCCGAAGTGTTGTCAGAGCTTGTATACGAGTTATTGATCAATAAAACAACAGTTAAAAGTGATTACGGCTGAGATTGCACCAAAACATTAGTTTCCGCCTCTTGTTTTGGACAGGAATTTTTCTGATCGACTCATCCGGGTCCGAAAACGATCCTACACTTTCATCTCTCAAATTTTGTGTTGCTTTTCTTTCGAGGTACATAACCGTTCTCTTGTACACGTTCGCCTCTGATAGTATCAGTTTTGTTGCAATCTTCATCATCAGGTTTTGCAATTGCATGTCTTAAATATTTTTTCGCGTACTAAAACCGTATTCAAACTCGACATCACTTCCTTTGTACATCTCCATGTGCCTCATAGTAAACACGCCACAATCGTTGAAATTATCGCCCGTCGCCCATTCCAGTTTTTTCTTCGTCAACGTTGCGGCTGCCATGCGTGCCGCGCTTGGATGTTTAACATCCTTCAAATACCCAACCATGTAATTTTTCTACAAAAAATAATAATACTGAATGTTACTACATGTCATATTCATATATCCTTATTTTCAAATATAACATTTAATATAAAAAATCTAGACTTACCACTTTAGATGGCGTTCCGTTTTCTTTAAATTTCGTTCATGCTGACATTCTATAAAACCCGCGGTTACTCGCCATATTATCAATAATTTCGACCTTTTGTAGGATCGGGGAATCGATCAAAACGAGTCGATCAGAAGAGTTCTAGACCAAATCAGAGGCGGAATTCATTGATTTGATCTTCATTCAGCTTGATATGCACTTAGAAGTAGATTATATGTCGATTGTATTGATATAACACAGATACAAGAGTTGGCGACACTTCAGCAGAGCTTCGCTACCGGAATCAGAAAGTTCCAAATGAAGAACCAAGACCTCCTATTTATAGAGACGGCCACTTCGCACGAACCAGGACAGACCAGGTCGCACGACCTGGTGCCAGGTTGCACGGACTGGCCAGTTCGCACGAACTGGCCAGTTCAGACCTATTTCCCGTTTTTCTCGTACTACGTGTCTTGGTTTATCTAATCTATTACATGACTCGATACAAGACGAAGTCAACAGACATATGCACCAACAAACTCCCCCTTGGATGATGACGAATCTTCAGTGTGTCGAGTCTTCTGTCTTGATCAGTCTTCTCGCTCTCCCCAAAATGTCTTTCTCTGTAAGCATCCTCTTCAATCTCTCTCTTCTCTACCAGAATCTCAATCTGACTCTATCCTCTCTCTTGATCAGATCTCTTGATTCCTAAAATTCATCAGCATCAGCAGCTCCTATCTCGAGCGCTATTCCAAGATCTGTATCTAGCTCTTACGTCTTCAGACTCCCCCTTTCGATAAGCTGGGATCGCAGTCTGGAATCTTCTAGCTACATCTTTCACAGGTTAGGGTACGTCTCTTGGCTCTCCACAGCAATAGGATCAGAAATCTGGCTCTAATTTGCATATGCTGATGCGGAAATCCTCAGGAGTCGAAACTTAGCTCTTTCAAAGCTTTTTACCTGCATAAACTCTACCTATAACATAAGATTTTGATTTATAACAATCTTAATCTCTGCTTAACCACTTGTATTCGTAACACTCAAATTTGGTTTCAAATTAATGAACCATTTACTCATTTCAAAATCATTTCTTATCTCTCCCAAACCATTGTCGTTCATCATGTTTAGCACTCGAAATTTTGAAAAACAACTTTTCAACATCAGATGTCGAAAATAAAACGAAATAAAATCTTTTTGATTTTTCAAAATTTTATGCTAAAACACATTTTTTTGGGGTTTTGTTTTTAATGAAAAACAGTAAAAAAATATTTACAAACAATATTTTTGTGAGTTTGTGTAAGATGATCATATCAGTTTTCGACAAATCACTAACACCGTTGACCTTTTAAGACTTTAAGTCTTAAACAAATTCACTTAGATTGTCAGTATTGTTGTCCACTTAAACCTCTACACTAGTTTCAATCGATTCGAGATACGAATTAGTGTTTTAAAGACTTAAACTTATTCGCGTGTCCCACCTCAGAATATACTCCCGTATCAAAATTCCCTAGATTCAGTCTTACAGGTGAGTATACCAATTTGATATCTGTATCTGGGTTAATGCGAGACCTTGAGAGCTCAGGTATGAACTTCCGTTCAGTCAAAGAGATGAAGGCTCGACTTTAGGTGTGTTCCCTTTAGAGAATCTTTTCTTCAACTGCAATTGATTCATATCTTTCGATATTTTTCAATTTTTATGCAGAGGGTAACCTTTTAAAGCGCGTAAAGTATTATACGAAGTCTAGGCCATTGCTTCCGCAATATCAGAAGACTAAGGATAATATCCCAGATATCAAACAATATAAAGACCTAGTATCTCAGAATCAGGCAATCTCTCAAACAAGATTCCGGGGTTACCCATATATCCGAGAGATGTTCCCCACGAGATAAGTAAGTATTGATATTTAGGTTTATATCTCAAATTCAGTCTACTAGTCGTGCGAAGTCTACTGGCACATCATCAGTGGGACTCGTTTAAAAACATTTTGACTTTCCATTTCTTTACCATGTTGTGATAGTCCACTGATGTACTATCATTTCCTCTTTTACACAACAAAACTCATTTTGGTTTTTCAATGTTTTTGGATTTTTAGATTTTATCATGTTTTTGGATTTTTCAAAATTTCTAAATTTTTTACACCCCCTAAAATCAAAAATATGTTTCAATTTTTGATTTTCAAGGAAAATTTGAAAATAAATGCAATAAACTGTACAAAGAAAATGACAAACTGATGTGAAATCCTTCAATTCTCCATCCACTTGGTGTAAACAATCAGAACTCCCCCTGACAACAAACTATTTTCCCATTATGATTTCAAAACACTTAAGTTTTTTTAATCAAAATGGTTTTTCTGGAAAATTAGTTTTGTTGATTTCACACATCATGGGGTTTCATCACATTGTTCTTTTAACCACTTTGTAAAAACTATCACTTTTTATTTTCTTTAACCACTTGTTATGAAAATTAAATCAAGTTCAATTTAATGACCTTGATTAACCACTTGTATGAACAATTACTTGTAGGTTTTTCACACAAACATTTTTTCAAGAAATATGACACTTGTAGGTTCTTATCAACAATACCACTTGTAAGTCGAAATATCACAGTTGTGAATTTCTCAAGAAAGATGCCGATTCCTACTCCCCAATTACCAACCTGGGAGTTCCGGCAAGTCAGGATTTTTAGTTAAAGAGATTCACCCACGCCTGACGGTCCTTGGGTGATTCCGAGTCATCATCGGATTCCGAGTCATCATCACTCGGTTTCTTTCCTCTCTTATTCTTTTCATAAAATTCCTTTACCCCTTTGACCTTCCCGTCAACTATTTTTCCAAAAATATTTTGAACTGTAGGGTTAAAGGCTTTTTCAACATCAAATTCTTTCTTTTCAGAAAAGAATTGATTTGAAATCTCAACTTTGCCAACTTTTTGTTTTAAATTTTCAGTCCGCGATGGTGGAAAGTTTGCGTCATCCATTGATGGAACTGAATTTTCTCTTTTTAGCTCAACTTGTGGCTCCTCTGACTTTGACGAGTCAGATTCATCGCCAGAAAGTGCATCTGATTTCTTAACAACCCACTTGTGGTTGTTCAGATTCACTCTTCTTTTGTAAAAGCGTTTTGAACTCTCACCAACTTCAAATGTAGAATTTTTAAACACTTTGAATTTTTCAGTTGGTGGTTCAGTTTTATCAACAGCTTTTTCTTTGAGTTTAGAAGGAACTTCCTGTTTTATGTTGGTTGCCATTAGACATTTCCAAGCGATGTGACCAACATTTTTGCATTGATAACAGGTTCTTGTCTCCTTCGTCTGAGCAACATCATTCTTCATTCCCTCTTGCTTCGTAGCAAGGAATTCTTTGTTTGTCTGCTTTCTGAAAAAAAAATCTCTTTTTCTTCTTCAGAAGATGTTCCTGAAACAAATTTAGTTTTTGGGTTATAAATTTTCTCATTTTTATAATTATCTGGTGGAATAAAACCTAATCCTTTCTTTTTGAAATTACTGTTATGGTTTGGTTTCTTTTGATAACCAGAACCAAAACTGTAACCTTTTTTCTTGTTTAACCTTTGTTGAACTCTTGAAGTGTATTTTTTAGGTTTTTCAGTAAGATTTACATCTTTTATTTCAGAAATATTAATTTCTGTTAATTTGAAAACCTTGTTAATCATTTCAGTTTTAACACCTCTTATTGGAAATTCTTCATCAGAATATAATTTGTCAGAGTCATTCAAAGTATATGCTACTTTAAATGTTTCGTCATTCAAATTATTTTTTGATATCAGAAAATCATTATTGTAAACCCTTTTGACTGATGATTTCGAACTGTTGTCTGATGAACTCGAATTTTCTGATTTAGACTCTTCATCTTTATCCAACACCTGATCGACCACTTTCTTTATTAACTCAGACTCATGATCAGTATCAGATGCAGTGAATGTAATATCAATATTATCTGGCAATCCATCTGAAGGTTCAGATTCCCACTTTAAATTGACTGCCTTTTTGACTCTTTCTGAATAAGGATTTCGTGAAGAATATCCTTCTTCAAGCGGAGGTGGACACCTTGTATAATTGGTACTATGTTTCTTACCAGTATTCTTTTCTTCAGATGTCTTTTCTTCAAACGCTTCCATGCCTTCTACTGTAGGAAAAATCCTGTCAATCACGTAAGAAGCACATGAGTAGCTTTTCAATAACCTGTTTACTCTCTCAGTTTCTATCCTCTGAGTTTCCAATTTTTTCTCAAGTTCATCACATTTCTCAATGTACTGATTTATGATTTTCTGCTTCGTCATGAACGCTCCATTGAGTGTCTTCATAGCTATCTCTTGTTCACCTCTTGACTTGTTATATTGATTCATAGCTTTGTTTAAAACATCATAAGATTCTTTCAGTCTGTTCATGTTATGAATCAATTTGTTGTTGTGCCTTTTCATAGTATCACAATTTTCACATTTCTCAGCCATTTTTTCAGTATCAACTTCCTTCTCAATCTTGATAGCTGAAATTTCTTTAACCTGCTTCTTTATTACTCGAACATTTTCTTCAGGTTTGACCTTTTCTTCAACAATTGCTGCCTTATGATTCTTCTTTTTCGCAGCTTGTCTTTCTTTGATCTCTTCCATTTTACCTGCAAAATACAAATTATATCTATCAGGTGAAAATTCTCTTTTATAAAATTCAAGTTTTCGAATTTCTTCACTATCATCATCACTCTCTTCATCTGATGAGTGATCAAAGATTGGTGCTTTGTCTGCAGCCTCTTCTTTTGAAACCGGTTCTTCTTCTTTCTTTTTTGGACTGTATTGCTGAGATTCGTAATAAACATACGCCATTTCTTCTTCGGCAGTTGAATCTTCAAAAATTTCAGCAACAAATGCTTTAGAATTTTAAATTCTGTTAGGATCATAATGATCACAATTAAAACCTTCTGGAATCCTTTCATCATCTTGATGTGTCACACCCCGACCACGTAAAACAACAAAGCGTGGCGGAAACGTCGGGGAGTGTTATAACAGAATCATTATTTCATAACACATGGAAATTTTAAATTTTGCTTTATTGATTAAAAAGAGTTAAAAATGTCTTAACAACAAGGAAACATAACATAATTAACTAGTCTTGCGTCTTTTAATGTCACTAAGGCCCAAGTCCACCTAAGTGTATCTTGATCAATCTTATGCATCACTTCCTGAAACACATGTGAAAATAGGTACGTCAGCATAAAAATGTCTGTGAGATACATATGTTTCATTGATTTAGGATACATGACTTATAAGTTTAAAGAAAAATGTTTAAGAAAAGTTAGTCATGATCCTTGTAAAGTGATTTCTTTTATAAGTCATTTGAAAAGCGATGTGAAAATCAGATGATATGTATATATAAAAGAATAATGTATGGTTAAATAATTAACCAAGTAAAATGAGTTTGTATAAATTAAGTCATTTGTAAAACAAAGTTTAAGTGAAATATGTCGTATGTGTAATATGTCTAAACTGAAATGATTTAAATAGTGCTACGATATGTAATACCATAAAAGCATTTATATATAGGAAGTACCAGCGGCGTATCCACCATGCTTTTATCATATTACACACGTCTCATTACTTAAATCACTTACCCCAAACAAACCACCAATGTAAAATGTTTATGTATAGTCAAATGTCAAATGTTTATGTGAAAACCATCAAATGTATATCATGTAATGTGTAAACAAATGTAATGTAGAGTGAATAAAAGCATTTATTGATTAAAAGCATTTATTCAACCCTATAAGAAAGAAATGTACAAAACAATGCATTTGATAAAATATAATCAAAAGTTATGTTTTGTAAGATAATGCATGCTTTACTGATACAAACATCTATGCAGTAATGTTAAACGCCTACATCCAAGCCTTGAGACAGTAAGATAACCTTAGAGTGAAGGTTATCAAAAAATGTTTTCGGATTCGGTCATTCCTTCCACCCAAACAAACCTAGGATTTTAGGAACGGGATTTGTCAAGTCCTATGGTACCACTACCTACTACGGAGCGGCATGATCGGTGTTAATGAATGTAATTAAGTTCCGTTAAACAAACCAAATGTTATACCAAATGTAAGCATGATTTATGAAAATAATGTACCTAGTATGCTAAGTAAACATACAAGGTAGAGATGTAAAACAATGTGTCCATATGTTACGAGAACATACGCAACAGAGATGCAATGTAAAACAAATGTACTAAGTATGCTAAGTTAACATACAAAGCAGAAAAGTCAAGTAAATCAATGTGCTAGCATGCTCAGTAAACATACATAGCAGAAAAGTAATGTAAAACAATGTACTAAGTATGCTAAATAAACATACATAGCAGAAGAAGATGTAATGTAAAAAAATGTGCTAGCATGCTAAGTAAACATACATAGCAAAACATAATGAAATCATGTACTAATAGTGTACTAATGAACATAGCAAGTATATGATATGAAAACATGGAAAGCACGAAAGTAACAAGTAGGCACATGTGTTTCACCCCCAAAACGTTTGGAAGACAGTAAAAGAGGGAACTATGTACTCACTTGAGGGTGCTTAGAAGTCTTGAACAACAACCAAGCAAAGCTAGAGGGATCACGGAATCAAACGGCACCCTATATAGATAACTACATAAATAACCGGACCTAAAACAGGAGATCGGATAGTATGAGGTTTTGTAAACCAAATGAGTATTGGAACTCATATGATATGGTTTAACAAAACCTACATACTAAAATGAAACTTAACCTAAGTGCTTACGACCCATCACGACCCGTTTAGGTAGCTTAAGCTACTTTAACGCGTCGTTCGCGTAAAACGCGTTCGAACCGCCTAAATAGTCCTATGAAGAGTAACATATGCCTTAACATGTATAACTATGTTGCCTAATCAGTTTAGATGTCAAAAATTATGTTACATAAGCTTAAAATGAATTTTGGTGCAAAAAGGGCATTTTGGTAATTTTCCTAAGGCATATATACTACCTATCATACAACTACTTAAACGAAGTGACCATAAGATATAACCTCGGAAGGTTATTCCCTATACAATTATGGTCACCTAATGTGTTTGGTTGGATCCTAGTGATCGACCAAACGGGTCGGGTTCGAAAGTATAAGCGGTTGTTCAGATCGCTTACCTTTACGACCCTAAATAAGCACAAATCTAAAAGTGACGAGTTAAACATGTTAAAACATGTTTAACAAGGTTTGAAAACAGGTTTGGTATCAAGACAAAGGGTCTTGATACCCAAAAGTAGTTTAGTTACAAAATACGCAAGAATACGCATTTTGGTCGAAACTACGACTCGTCACTGAGCCTAGATAACGTGGTAATCAGTAGGTATAGTCACTAGGGACTATAACCGTCATGATTACGCTCACGTTATGAAGTTCAAACAAACTTCGCATTAACCATAAACTGGTCAATGCAGAAAGTCAAACAAAGTTTGACTTTAACGCTAAAACGTAAAAGAACGAAAGAATACTTACAACGGGTCCAAGAACAGAAGCTTTGATCCGATTACTCTCAGGTATGAAGTAGATACTTCAACTTAGAGAGATAAAATCAGATTCAAAGGTGTGAGTTGCAACAAATGAATGGGGGTATTTATAGATTTCATGGAACCGTTAAGATCGTTCGTCGAATAACGTGCTTTAATCTCAACTGTACACATGTGCCCATGGTTTTGTAAAACCATGGGAGCCCCTAATATGAGCCCATAGAATTGTAAAAAACCATTAAATACCAGCCCATGGTATTGCAAAACCATGGGTTAAAACCATCAAATCTCAAAAATGGACCAAGTTCAATGTATCTGCCAAAAATTTCAAAAATGGTCCCTGCACTTGTAAAACTTGATTTTTTGCACTTTTAAGCCTTGTTAACCCCATTTCAAGGTTCTAAAATAAAGTTAAAGTATAGGGAACTTAAAATATGCTCAAAAACATCTTGGATATCGGTTCGTTTGGTTGTACGGTTGCGTTGTTCGGTTAATTACGACGGAAATCGTAATGAACGCAAAAACGATCCAAATTACGCGACGAATGGAATTTTATCATGCCAATCACTAAAATAAAATATTTTAATGATTACATAAATTTTTGGATGTCCGGATGTATTCAGAACGGAAGATATGCGCGAAAATGCAAACTTATGCACTTTTTGACGCTTTTAGTCCTTGAATGACCAAAAAGTTTATTTTAGCATACCGAACCCCTCAAAGCCTATTTCTAAGCTATGTAAAGGATATTTAGGGTATGTTTAACTTATGATCATGTTCCGGAAGGTCCGTTACAGTTCAAATCGGCAAACTTTCGCGGTTATTTGAATTTAGTCCCTATAAGCGAATAAACTTGATTTCGGCACTCCAAACCTTCCAAAACTTATTTCTAAGTTATGTAAAGGTTATTTAAGGTATGTTAAGCCTGTGTCACTATTCTGGAGTGTTTGTTGCATTAAACTGGTTATATTTACGCATCAGTGCGCGTATAACCTTCTAGAAAGCGATTTAGAGCCCGAAATCGAACAAGAATTGATATGTGCAAATGATACACATATTTTTACAAATGACAAGTATGAAATACAATATTTCATTGGTTTGGTATTTGTTTGATGGTTGAAGTGACACAGGTGTCACATGATGAACTAGATAAGCTTTCTTTGACGCTTCTTCGATCAGATCCTTCCTAGCATGCGAAGTTTGTGGCGATTGTTGTTGATGCGGAGCAACTTGATGATAAATTGCTTTTAGATGGTAATCATTGTTTCCGAATAGATTTTGAGCTCCACTTGCTTCGCGATTTGTGCATTCTCGCTTAAAGTGCCCCTTTTCCCTACAACGAAAACAAGTAACTTTGGATTTATCAAAACCTAAAGGTGAAGTTCCAGCATCACGGAAATCATCTCTTCCAGTGATCTGTTTAAACTTCTCAGCTCTTCTCAACACACTAGCCATACACCACTTTATATCCATTAGTTCCATTTCCTCAGCATCTCTTCCAGTAATCCTCTTTTGTTAACATAGGATTTCCAATCTTTCCCGCAACCAAACTCTCATAAGACTCTAAAACGGTCAATAAAGACATATGACCTTTAGCAACATCTTTCGAGAAATTCTGACCATTCTGAAGATGTAATGCAATGTTGCATCGTAGTACTTGGCCATTATCAGTTGCTGAAAAATTTGGATCAAATGATGGATATGAAGAAAATCTTTTGTTTGATCCTTGAGATGACTCTCCAGAAGAACTGTTTGCGTTAAATGCAGTTTCAATCTTTGGTGCAATGTTGGTCTTATCAACCGTACTACCTTTCTAATACAAACCAATGTCCTGTTCACCATTAGAATTCTTCATTTTCTCCATCTTCCGTTGTTCCATCTCTTGAACTTCGAGTTTTTCAATAAACTTACTCAACGATAAATTTGCAAACTCACCATTATTTTTCAGAATCATAAGATACGTGCCCCAAACATCTTGTGGTAACGCATCGGCCAACTTTTCAACCCATTCTTCTCTATCTTTCTTGATATCCAATCGCTTCATGTTAACCACCAAATTACAATATCTTTCTATAATCATTTTGGTGTTTTCAGTTTTCAATCCACGAAATAGATCAAATTCTTTCTTCAAAAGCGAATTTTTGTTTTTGATCATGTCTTGACTTCCAACAAACTTCATTTTAGTGCTTTCCACATTGAGTGTGCACTTCTGTTGTGTTGCAGTAAAATCAAGATGTCTTCCTTAATAGCTTGTTGCAAAATACTGATCATCATCTTTTCACTTTTGTATTTCTTTTTCTCTTGATCATCTAAATCTTTAATAGCAACAATCTCTCCGTATTCATCAATCGGTCTAACATATCATTGTTCAACACATTCCCACACCTCTAAATGATTCGCTTGAACCCAATTTTCGAAACGTTCCTCCCATCCGTTAAACTCCTCGATATTCATGAGCTTAGGCGGTTTTTGCATGGTGCCCATTTCGTTTTCTAAGTTCACATTCTGAGCCATAGTAATCGGGGTAGCAAATGCGTTGTAGAATTCGTTTTCCATGTTTCAGTTTAAAAAAAAAACTCACAATAACAGATTTTCAAACGAACTGATAAATCCTCAAATGACCTGATGTGGTGTTTCAAACGATCTGAGTTTCACACGACCTGATGATTTCTCACGACCTAAATTCAATCTCAAACCGTGCAACCTGATGATGTCAAACTGTGCGAACTGGAATGATGATTTCAAACGATCTGGTATAGCTTCAAACGTTCTAGATCACCTCGTGCGAACTGATGTGTTCAATCCATGCGAACTGATCTATGTTACACACGACCTGGTCAGGTTTCAAACGACCTGGACCCAATTCGTACGACCTGGACACACTTTCACACGATCTGAGCTGAGTTCGAACGATCTGAACAGAATTTCACACGATCTGGTCCATTTTATCAAGTTTTAGGTTGATTTTAGGTCTGATTTGTTCAAGGATTGATTAAAACGGTATTTTATGTGTGTGAAATTCAGCTTATTTTAACCGTAAATTCTTTGAAATTTTGAAGAAAAAGTGTAGAAGATGAGTAGAAAGAAGATTTTATCCTTGAAAACAAGCTGAAATGGTAAGAACTCTTCCTCCTGAGCTCTGATACCACTTGTAGGATCGGGGAATCGATCAAAACGAGTCGATCAGAAGAGTTCTAGACCAAATCAGAGACGTTTGATATTCATTCAGCTTGATATGCACTTAGAAGTAGATTATATGTTGATTGTATTGATATAACACTGATACAAGAGCTGGCGACACTTCGGCAGAGCTTCGCAACCAGAATCAGAAAGTTCCAAATGAAGAACCAAGACCTCCTATTTATAGAGATGGCCACTTCGCACGAACCAGGACAGACCAGGTCGCACGACCTGGTGCCAAGGTCGCACGGACTGGCCAGTTCACATGAACTGGTCAGTTCAGACCTATTTCCCGTTTTTCTCGTACTACATGTCTTGGTTTATCAAATCTATTACATGACTCGATACAAGACGAAGTCAACAGTCATATGCACCAACACCTTTGCATTCTCTAAATCAAAGCATATTATATAGAAATGCTTTCTTTCGATCATTGGTATTATTATGATGTTAAATTCTTTTAACTCCAACATTTTATTGTTACACTCAACAACCTCCTTCAAGTGTGAAGTTAATGTTGTAAACGCCTGTTTTTCTGTCTGTTTCGTTTTCAACATAAACTCCGGCTGCACATTACATTAATACATGTCACACACAAGTATAACTATCCTAAATAAGATTGTTAAACATGAATTATAACACACTTACGATAGTTGTCGTATAACACCATAATCGCCTTTTCCCTAATGTATTGTTTTTTTTCTCTTCATAAGTCAAAATAGCCGCCCAACAGTCTATCACGTTTTGTGAAATCCATTGCCCATCCTCCAAGGTGTTTATCAAATATGCTCGTGTTGTCATTCCATGTGAGGTTTCAAAAATATTTGTGTTGTAATCGTCACAATAAATTACATCAGTTATGTTCTGTATGCACATGTGCATCAAATACATTACATATACTATATACCATATTTTATGCCAAAAGTCATCAGCCCATATACCTACACTAAATTTTTAACTACCCTTCAAACCACAACAGCCGCTAACCTAATCAGTCGTAACCAACCAGACCCTTATAACATGTGAACAGTATAAACAACCCACTTATTTATTCCGAATTTACTGATTAAATGCTTTATATGTCAAAAGTTTAGGTCATTTCTAAACAAATTGCTTCCTATACTACAATATGTAATAGATTTATAAATAAAAATTAATGCATATTTAATCTTACTTGAATGTCAGGCTGGCCTCTTTCTTCTCCTTTTCAACATCTATTTCTTGATCATTCACATTACATTTTTTCCTTCTGCCCTACAATATTAGTTTGTACATCAGATTGTAATTCTAAATTATTATGTCACAACAAATAATAACATAACATTATAATACACGTCCATACCTTCGTTTGTCGTCGATGGTTGTCAGCAAATATTGCCATATCGTTTTTCATCGTCATTTAATGGTTAATTCATGTCAACCACATTTGTATCTCTTCCACTCACATGCACGTTTATGTTTGTATCATTAACACTCGCATGCACGTTTGTTCCAATGTCTGCTTCTGGTGAACTTTGTGAGCTTTGCGAGCTTTGCGACAACAACACAAAAGTCGGTACGGTGTTATCTCCTACGTGTTTGCCTCTTCATAACACCCTTTTCTATTTCTGCCCACTTAATGGTCTCACTGACAACTTTGTCTAACTTTATATCCACATCGTTTTTTGTCACTCCATCCACCTTCGTTGCATCACTTTCGTCATTTTTTGATACACCCTCCAACACATCACTTTCATCTCTTAAACTTCTTTTTCTTGACCTTATAACACCTTCATCCCACCTTTGATTTTAACATTAACCTTTTTATCCTTCTCATATTCCATCGCTTCGTTTTCTTTGTTGTTAGCCTTCTCCTTTCTACTTAACAAACCCGACATTTTGTTCTTACCTATAAATGTTCTATCATACTCCCTCACCAACTCTTCAACCTTCTCATTATTTGGATATTTGACCCAAATATCATCCAACTCTTTATTTAACAACTCTTTTTTCCTTAATTTCTCAGCCATTAAACTTTCAACCATACGAACATGCTCCTAATTAATAACACATTAATAAATCAAAGTTAATAATATCAACACAACATTATGCATATATGCATCAGCTGTATCACATTATAAGACACCACTATGCACATGTGCATGAGTTATATGTTCATATCAAAACAACATTATGCACATGTGCATCATCTTGTACAACATGAATTACATATCGAACTGTATCATCTTAACGTTATTATTATGCACATGTGCATTAGTTATATGTTCATATCAACACAACATTATGCACATGTGCATCATCTTGCACAACATGTATCATATACATCATATCCTAATGACTAACACCACCGCATGTCACTCAAGCTAACACATATCTATATCAACCACATACAAACTACAAAATACAAATTAATATTTTAAACAATATAATCAATGTAAACTGGATCACATTCCTAATTCAATAAAAAAACGAAGAAAAAAAACACATTAACACATTATACATACCTCAAACGTCACATTTTTCTTTTCACCTTCATACTTATCTACCATTTGCTCCAGGTTCTTCATTCTGTCCTCTTTCATTACATGCTCCATGTCAACTTGAGTGTCGACGTATCCTTCACGTAACACCCCTTTTCCAAAACCGCCATTCTTTATTTCCCATATCTTTCTTCGGCTCAACATTTCTTTAGTCCAAAATGATAGTGGACTCGATGTTCGGACCGTATTGATGTCCCCACACAATGTTCTATCCACATATAACATCTGCACATGTGCGTTATTACCATATGTGAATATATATATATATATATATATATATATACAAACTAAAAACAAAATAATTTATACAAAAAATACAAATTAAATTATATATCTTATTTCAAACATAACAATTAACTTACCACCAATATTGTAAGAGCACCATTAAAATATTTTGATGTGCTATCCCATTGCCATCCATCTTTGCTCATCTTAATGCTATCACAAATATACTTGCACCAGTTCACATCTTCAACCGCCACATCTTCGCCTAAGCATTCCAGAAAATCAGTTTTGCATCTACCATCTTTATTTATTTCCACCATCGTATTCATGAACAATGACAAAAAATCATATTTAAACATTATGCCATCCTCCGTTGGGTTATCTCTTAATCGCTCGACAATTCTACTCGGTGTTAACGTACGCCCTTTGTATAAACTGTTCCACTCAGCCAATATCCCATGTTCCTCGTCTTCTTCTTCTTCTTCTTCGTCTTTGTCTTCTTTCACATCAGATTCTATAACAGGCCCACTGTTTTTATCATTCTTTTTCCCCTTTTGTTCATCCTTATGTTCTTTCTGTTCTTTATTCTCTTTATCCTTCTTTTTCTCCTTCTTTTTATACTCTATAACAGCCCCGCTGTTTCTCAATCCCAGCAACTCGCTAATAACAGTCTCGTTAACTTCAATGTTACCAACATTCAACTTGATTACCATATCTTTACCGCTAAATTTGTCTACCACAAAATGTGACATTTTCGCTGGCAAGCTGTCTGTTTTAAGCTTCAGAATACTGCCAAACCCCATATTTTTTATTGCGACCAACTATTGTTTAGACAATGTGTCTAACCCCACCAAAAGTTGATGTGGTGATATATGTGTTCGTATCGATCGCCAGTTTGATACCCTCGTAACGTTTTTACTTCTCGTCTTGTTAACTATCGATGACACAACTTCTTTCTTTGAACCTGTTTATTAACATAATAATATGCACATGTTATATAATGTATGTACAAAAAAATGCACATGTGCATTTCAGAGTTTTATTAATTATTTTCAATAACACGTACCATCACCATCATTGTTATCAACTTTGATGTCTTTCATTGATCTTCGCGATTTTACAATCCTTTTGTTCTTCGTCCTACATGTTACATCCAAACCTTTGGTTGTTTCCTCGTGTTTCCGTTTGCTTGTCCTTCTTTCTACATCAATGCTTTTAGTTGCCTCATTTCGTTTCGGTCTGCTTTTGTCCTTTTGTGCATTCTGTTCCACCTTTAATATACCTGAATCATAAAATTAATGCGTTTGCGCGAGTTATAATATTTGTAAAAAAATATATTTCGATAATGCACATGTGCATAACCGCATATTTCATCAATAAAAAAACTAAATAATCAACACTTTATAACCTTTTTTAACATTCGTGTGCTCCTCTTCAGTCGCATCTGGCATTCTTTTCGACCCTTCATCCCTTGACTTTAGGACAAACGTAACTTTCTTTGTTTTTTTTTTCATTGACTATATACAATGAAAATGTATATCAACTTTAATTTATATTACTTTGTTAGTATGTTATTTCAAATTACATATCAATCTATTGTGACAATGTATGCACATGTGCATAACTATACATATCATAAATTTATGTTATTAACGTGTTGTGTAATCATATTCTGTCAATTTATGCACATGTGTATATGTATATGTATATATTACACAACAACTTATTAACATATTTTAACATAAAATGCACATGTGCATACTATGTATTACAACAACATACAAATCTAATACATTATTCCCCTGTTATTACAAACTATGCACATGTGCATATATAATACCAAACATTATCTTACTAACATATTATGATAAACTTACGACGCCAACCTATGCACATGTGC
Source organism: Helianthus annuus (assembly GCF_002127325.2). Classification (NCBI taxonomy): domain Eukaryota; kingdom Viridiplantae; phylum Streptophyta; class Magnoliopsida; order Asterales; family Asteraceae; genus Helianthus; species Helianthus annuus. The sequence continues at coordinate 12,074,671 of NC_035439.2, forward strand.
ATACCGCTATATCACACAATAAAACACGAATTCAGAATCAACGATATAATCAACAATATGCAAACGAATCAACAATATGCAAACGAATCAACAATGTGCAAACCAATGATATAATCAGCAATATGCAAACGAATCAACAATGTGCAAAGAAATCAACAATATGCCAACAACAACTTATTAACATACTTTTAACATAAAATGCACATGTGCATACTATGTATTACAACAACATACAAATCAACAATATGCAAACGAACAACAACTTATTAACATATTTCAACATAAAATGCACATGTGCATACTATGTATTACAACAACATACAAATCAACAATATGCAAACGACGTAGTATATATCTATGTTACAAGGCATATTATGCACAAGTGCGTACCTATAAATGAATCAAAACTATGTTATGCTACAAAAAATATAAACATATTGTATTACAATATGCACATGTGCATAAATATATCTATGCAATTATAAATATGCACATGTGCATACATATAAATATTACATAACCCATACCAAATCAAATATGAATCAACCAAAACTACAGTCGGCTACAAAAATCTACTTGAACAATCACATAACTACCATACTATCATATATTTATGAATCCACTATTATCATATACGGATTCAAAAAAATTGTATGAACTTGCAAATTTTCAAATTGATGCAACTGGGAATCGGTATTAACTTACAATTTTATACGACTTGTGTTCTTTGGATAATTCCTCTTCGTGTAATAAACCTCCCCGATTATCATCGATCTTCCCTAATTTGGATTCAAATATGGCCGTTTTGCCCTAATTTCGAGTCGACGATCAATGTGCGGCCGACGATTGCACTAGCGACGATGATGTAGGTCAAACATTGATGATGAACGGCTGAATTTGTGATCGTCGGTGAGCATCGGACTTGATGTTGTGAGATGTTGTGAGGTTTTTTGGGAGAATTAACAGGTTGGGGATATGTTGTGTTTGGATGTGACGGTTATCGGACCCGATGTTGCATTATGTAACATAATTAATTTCAATTTTCAAGTCCGTATCGTATAAGCGGGATTTATAGAAATTTTTTTGGTTATTTACAAATTTGCCACCCGTTCACATTGGTTCTCGCGGTTCTCGCAATAAAGGTGGTTCTCGCATGAACCTTGCCCTATATATATATATATACACACATATATATATATATGTATATATATATATGTATATATATATATGTATATATATATAGGGGAGGGTTTAAATGAGGACACTAAATATCGCGAGAACCATGAGAACGAATCAAAAAACCGCGAGAACTTTGTCAAAAACAATTCAAATTCAAAATTTCTTTTTACACTTATATTATCATTCGAATACAATTTTATAAATTTCACTTATACGTTTAAATTTACGTGAATTCGTAAATAAAGAAAATTTACACATGTGTAAGTTTGCTATTTACACATGTGTAAATTTGTTATAATTACGTATGTGTAAAAATTTTAATAAAAGTGATTTTGAGAGGAGAAATGAATTATTTGATGTTGTAAATTCTTTTTTTTATGTTTTATTTTAATTACAATGAGGTTTGTATTAAAAAAATTGGTTTTTTATTCGTTCTTACGGTTCTCGCAATATTTAGTATTCTCAAGATAACCCTCTCCTATATATATACATATATATATAGGGAGCCGCTAAAATGAAAACCACCCCCAGTTGTAAGAACCATGAGAACCAGTTTCCACCAATCAGGTTTTGCCAACAGAAAGGGTAATATAGTCATTTACCCCAATTGTCATTTCTTTCCTCTTTCCACATTAATTACAATCAGCTTTTTTCAATTGTCACATTCTATTTAAACCAACATTTTGTCTCTCTCTCTCCTCGTTCTGATTTTGAATATCAAAACCCCTGATGAAGTTTTTGAAGACTTCATCTTCATTCTCTATAAAATCCAACATCCTCCCTCTCTCTCTCTCTCTCTCTTGTTGCCTAACATCAGTCAAGACGGTCACAGGTTCCCCTCTTTCCGGCGATAGTTACCAGCGTCCCACCCACACCCCTCGGTTCACCTCTTTCCGAAGACAACCGCCAGCCAAACACCCCCCTCCGTCTATGGTGGCGGCGCATGATGCCGGTGGTTGAGTTTTCCGGATGGCACCCACACCCCGGTAGTTGAAAATCACGGCAACGGCGGTGAGGGTTTGTGTGATATACGAAGTGGGGGTTCTTTTTTTCTGTATTTTTGGGGATTTTGTGATGTAAGAAGTGGGGGTTCTTTTTCTGGTTTTTGATCCGGTTGTTAGTAGGTGGTTGGTCGGCGCCGGAACACGTTGGTGGGAGGTGGTTGGTCGGCGGTGGTGGCGGCAAAGGATGGGGCGAAGGGGGTGGGTCATCTGATGGCTCGGGGGATAGAGGATGTGGGTGATCTGCAACCCCATCTCCGGTAACATGTTTCGATTTTTTTTTAATCTCTGTTGTTTGGTTTGTTTCTTTGAATCTGTGGTTTGATATGTGTTTCTTTGAATCTGTGGGTTTGATCTGGCGGTTTTGATGATGCAGGTGTGTTTGTTGTTGAAAACAGATTCAACTGATTTTTTGGCATTCACCTAATTTTTGGCATTCTGTTGAATATGTTTTGATCTGGGGGTTTGATTCAATAATAGACGCATGTTTGGCATTCACCCATTTGAATATGGTGTGTTTCTTTGAATATGTTGAATCTGTTTTGATGATGCGTCTGTTGAATATGTTTTGATCTGGGGGTTTGATTATGTTGAATATGGTGCTTTTTGAATATGTTCATCAGGCTTTTTTGAATGTTTGAATATGTGGGTTTTAATCCGTTTTGGATTTTGGGGCGATGATGATGCAAAAAAAAAACCCGTATATTTTGGTGACGAGGGCGTGGCAAGGATGGTGGAGGGTAGGTTTTTGAACCTGCAACCCTACTTTTGCAGCATGTGATTATCGGAAAATCTGAGCCAAAACATCGTTTTTTTTAAGATTCCACTCGTTTTTTTTATTTTTGTTCGTTGGGTTTTTTTTTTTTTTTGAGGCGTCGATGATGATAACACTATATCTGAGACACCTCCCGAGTCTGCGATTTCTGGGTGCGTTAATTTTTGCGTAAAAATTTTTTTGTAAAAAAAAATTTAAACTGTAAACATTTTAACGTAAACGTAAACTTTTTTTAACGTAAAACGTAAAAACGTGAAGCGTAAAAAGTTTTACGTAAAACGTAAAATGTTTTACGTAAAACGTAAAACGTAAAAAGTTTTAACGTAAAACGTAAAACGTAAAAAGTTTTAACGTAAAACGTAAAACGTAAGAAGTAAAAAGTAAAAAGTTTTAACGTAAAACGTAAAAAGTTTAACGTAAACGGGACGCTAAAACGGCGCGTTAAAACGGGACGTAAAAATGGGGCGCAAAACCGGCTTTGTAAAAAACGTGACGTAAAAAACGACGCGTAAAAAACGGCGTTAAAAATTGGCGCGTAAAAAACGGCGTTAAAAAATTGGCGCGTAAAAAACGGCGTTAAAAAATTGGCGCGTAAAAAACGGCGTGGCGTGTAAAAACGGGGCGGTTAAAAAATGGCGTTAAAAAACGGCGCGTAAAAATTGGCGCGTAAAAAATAACGACGCTTGAAAAAACCCGGCGTAAAAACGGCGCGTCAAAAAAACGTAAATTGTAAAAAGTTTACCGTAAAACTTAAATTGTAAAAAGTATAAAAAAACTTTTAAAAAAATCTGAATTTTAAAATGTTTTTAATAAAAAAGTTATTTTTAATAAATAAAAAGTAATATAATAATAAAAAAAATAATGAAAAACCATAAAGACAAAAAGGCAAAATAAAGTTATTTTACCAAATTACCCTTTTGGATTATAATATTAAAAACATAATAAGACAAAAACCATTTAATATTAATTTTTGTTACTTTTCATCTCATCCATCCATCTTAGTGATCTAAAGTCTAGAAAGGGGTTCCCATGGTTCTTACAACTAGAGGTGGTTTTCATTTTAGCGATCCCATATATATATATAATGTAAGTATCTATAGAAAACCCACTTTAATTTAGAAAACCCGGAAAACTCGAAGCTCCCGGTGTTTTTTTTTTCTTGAAAAAATTTACACATGTTATATACATGTTTTTAAGGGTTTTGGGCAAAAAAAATCAAAAAAGCGCCGAGCAGATATTTTAAAAATAAAATAAACAAGTTTTGGTGTAACACATGTTACATTCATCTGACATATTTGTAACACGTGTTACACCAAAACTTGTTTATTTTTTTTAAAAATATCTACTCGACGCTTTTTTGAATTTTTTTTGCCCAAAATCCTTAAAAACATGTATATAACATGTGTAAATTTTTTCAAGATAAAAAAACATCGGGAGCTTTGAGTTTCCCAGGTTTTCTAAATTAAAGTGGGTTTTCTATACATCCTTCCCCTATATATATATATATATATATATATATATATATATATATATATATATATATATATGGTAACGTTCATGCGAAAACCACCTTTATTGCGAGAACCAATGTGAACACAACTTAAAAAAGCTAAAAAAAACCTTAAAAAATCTAAAAAAAACCCTAACCCCCACCCCCCTCCCCGGCCAAAAAAAACCTAAACCCCCCCCCCTCTCCGAAAAACCTAACACCCCCCCCCACCCGACCCCACCCCCCCCCAAAAAAAAAAAAAAACCTAACCCCCCCCCCCTCCAAGCTAAAATGCTAAAAACTAAACCTACAAAAAACCTAAAAAAATCTAAAAAAAAATCGCTACCTTTAGTAGCCAAAAAAAAAAATTTTTTTGGCTACTAAAAGTAGTGATTTTTTAACAAAAAATATTAAAAAAATGTGTGTTTTTTAGGTATTTTTTGTTGTGTTCACATTGGTTCTCGCAATAAAGGGTGGTTCGTAACGGATCCTTCTCCTATATACATATATATATATATATATATATATAGTGTGGGGTTCATTGGGGAACACCAAAAAAGTGGGGAATCGTGGAACACCCTTGGATTAAGTTAATCAATGGTTAAGATTAGATTAGATTTGTAAGGTTTAAAAAACACGGAGGGGCATATTTGGAATTTATGAAAAGTTTTAATTAGGTCACTGGAGAGTATTGCGTAGTTCGCCGGAGAACTCAACCCTCTGTCACACGACACCCACTGATTCTTTGCTTCCGGCTTCCAATTCTGATCTCTTTCCGGCGGTTTCAGAGATGATCGGAGATGTTAATTCTGATTTCGATCTCGATCTCCTTCCAGCTGTTTGAAAGATGCTTAGATTTGTTAATTCTGATTCCGACATTGTTTCGGCGGTTTAAGAGATGATCAGATCTGTTACTTTTGATTCCGATTTTGTTCCAGCGGTTTCAAAGATGAACAGATCTGTCATTGTTCGTGCTTAAGATGATCAGGTCTGTTAATTCTATTCTTAGTGTGTGATTAAGTGATTAGATTCATTCGTATGTTGATATACAGGTATTCACCGACGATGATCTAGATTTTAATTAGTTTTTTGAAGCGAAATTCGTGTTGTGGCTCATTGATCTGAAGTATTATTGTTAGATCTGAAGTGAATTTTAACATGTTAATTGATATTTTTATTCTCAACATAGACTACAGTGGCTTTAAATGTTACTCAAGAACCTAACAGATCCTTGAAAGTTCAATTCAAGCTACTTACAAAGTCTCGTACATACAAGTATATTATTTGCTCTTATGTGAATTTAGATTTCAACCTTTTAGTTTTACTTTTGTTTAACTTGTTTATTAATTTGTTTTTTCTATAGTATTTGTCATATGAAACAATATTTTAAACACACATACGAATAATTATATTTTAGTTTTACTTTTGTTTAACATTCTATTTTTATCTTAATCGAATATATATCTTCGATTAAGGTATATTATTTGCTCGTGTGCATCTATTTTAGTTTTACTTTTGTTTAACATGTTAAATAATTATATTTTTAAAGGAGATTGAGACGGTAGTTTGAGTTTTCAAATAGATGCATGATTTTTTTAGATTTATTTTTATTTTTTTATGTTTTTTGTAGGTTTAGTTTTTAGCACTTTAGCTTGGGGGGGGGGGGGGGGTTAGGTTTTTTTTGGGGGGAGGGGGGGTGGGGTGGGGGGTGTTAGGTTTTTCGGAGAGGAGGCAGTACGTGTTACCTATCAGATCCTATCAGACCACCGTCGACCCCCATCGGACCACCGTTTCTTCTTCATCAACGATCTTGAAGGCTGATAACAGAGCACATAGAAAGATGATTGTTGGCGATGGTCTCCTCTGCTTCCGGCGGCATGCAAGCTTCGAATGTCTCCTCTGTTTTGGTTGATTTCGGCGATGATATGTGAGTCAGAAACATATGTGTGTTTGAATAAGAGGTGAATAAAACCTAAATGTGAATATAAACGGGATTTATGCAATCAATTTAATATGGAAAATTACACAAATACACTTATTCACTTAATTAAATAGTAACAAATAACCAAATAATTACCATCATGCCATTCACTTAAAATCTCAAGATCATAAAAAACAAGGGTTCATATCAGTTCACACAGTTCACTTTGGAGAAGTTGTTCACATTTGAACCTAATCCTATATATATATATATATATATAGAAATCCGCTAAAATAAGAACCACCTCCAGTTGTAAGAACCGTGAGAACTACTTGATCCGGGGCGAGTTGGACCAAAATTTTTTTCATATACGTAGATGCGTGTATTATAAACACATTTGTAAAAAAAATTAAAAAAAATGTCGTGTGTGTAGTTTTGAACAACACGAGTTTGGGTTTACGGGTACCGTAAATATTAAATAAAATTTACGGTACCCGTAAACCCAAACTTGTGGTGCTCAAAACTACACACACGACATTTTTTTTTTGAATTGTTTTATAAATATGTTTATAATACACGCATCTACGTTTATGAAAAAAAAATCCGGTCCACCTCGCCCCGTACGGTGTAGTTCTCACGGTTCTTACAACTGAGGTGGTTCTCATTTTAGCGGTCCCCTATATATATATATATATATATAGGCCGGTTATTGTACGATAGCCCTAATCCTACATATTGTACGCGATTACCCCAGCCGTAGGATCATCCATTATTTATCCATTATTTAAACACAGGTCTAATTAATTGATATGATTAAATTAATCAAATTAATATATATAAATCATACCACCAAGCTTAAAATCGTCATTGCAAAACCATAAACCCTGTAAATCAGCGAAGATACTTCAAAATCATATCCTAAACCAAAACCAAAATCAAAAAACTTACATTCTTCTTCCCCAACCTTCGCTAGATTCTTCAGGTGCGATTTCAAACAACGGTGATGAGGACTGCTGATTCGGGATATGTTGAGTATTAGTTGTTACAGTTAAATTTGCATGTTGGATAATAATGTTATTCGCATGTTACATTTTTTTTTGGAATATAGCCTTTCCTCAGGCTCCTTTCTCACGTTACAATTTACGCATGTAAACCTTTTGTAAATTTATGCATGTTATTTTTTTCGATAATATTGTTATTCGCATGTTACAATTTTTTGGAATATAGCCAGGCTCCTTTCTCAAGTTACAATTTACGCATGTAAACCTTTTGTAAATTTACGCATGTTAGTTTTTTTTGGAATTCTTTTATTCACATGTAACAACTTTTTGGTATTCCTTTAGTCGCAAGTTATTTTTTGGAATTCTTTTATTTGCATGTTATTTATTTTGAAATTCCTTTATTCGCATGTTAGAAAAAAAATTTGGAAATTCGCATGTTACATTAAAACATAATCGCATGTTATTTTTTTAATGTGTATGTTATATGTTATGAAATCGCATGTGTATATTATTATTTAATGTGCACAACGTCTAATCGCATGTTATTATTTTAATATGGATGTTATTGTTCATGAAATCGCATGTGTTTAGGTTTCTTCAAACGTAACGCTCTGCTCTGATACGAATCAATCAAACAATCAATAAAACCTTAAAAATCGAACTGATACGAATCACAATTACAGAGATAGTTGTGTAACGAACTCATGATCTACTTGCTTGTTGAAGTAATTGTCTAATTTGCCCAACGGAATGTCTGATATACTCTTATCTAAGAAAAATGAATCAGGGACACGTGTAGGGCTGTGGGCATCGCGTATGTAATGTAGGATTAGGGCTATTGTATTCTACACTTATATATATATATATAGGGGAAGGTTCAAATGAAAACCACTAGTTAACGCGAAAACTCGAAAATTAACTAAAAAAGCCTAAAAAACATACCAATTTTTTTTTCATACCAATTTTCGCTATTTTAGGTATACAAAAAAAACTTTTTTTCAAAAAAAAAATGTAGTGAACATGTGTAATAGTACACATGTGTATGTGTACTACACACATGTGAATTATTACACATGTGCACTACAAAAAAAAAATTTGAAAAATAGTTTTTTTATATACAAAACTAGCGATTTTTAATAAAAAAAAATGCAAAAAAACAATTGGTGTGTTTTTTAGGCTTTTTTAGTTAGTTTTCGAGTTTTCGCGTTAAAAGTGGTTTTCATTTGAACCATCCTATATATATATATATATATATATATATATATATATATATAGGAACAGGATCAGGAGAGGAACGCCTCAAAGTGTGAGAACGGTGAGAACGATTCTCAGCCACAAGATCTTAGTGGTTTGTGGCTGAGATTGATACAGTGGCATTTTTGTAAATAATAAGGGTTTTGGAACTAACAAGAGGGGTAAAATAGGAAGATCCAAACAAAGGTGCACATGCTAATCACATGTCATTTTCCCTCATCATATTTAAACGACAATAACTTTTTTATACGTGATTATTTTTCGAAAAAAATTACACTACAAAACTAAGCGTTTTTTTATCTTTCCAACGAGTATATTATTGATATACTTTTCGAAAAAATTAACTGGGTTTTAGGGCGTTTTTCTGAACTGCGTGTTTTATGGCATTTTAGACTATGTATTTTTATGGCGTTTTTCTGAACTTGGTATTTTTATGGCGTTTTAACTAGGTATTTTCATAGCGTTTTTCTGAACGGAATGTTTTATGGCGTTTTCAACTGAATTTTTTGATGGCGTTTTTCTGAACTGGGTGTTTTTATGGCGTTCTATTTGAACACCCAGTTCATGTGAAAGGGTTTTTTGACAATATTACCCCTTAGTGTAATTTAGCATTAATGCCACATGTCACTACCAAAATCGTTCTTACACTTTTTACCATTCTCTCTAAATCCTAACCCTATATATATATATTCGTTTGTGCCACTAAGCTCTTTTGAGGCAGCATATGTCAAAATTATAAAGCAAGCAACTCCTAAACCGTAGATTGAAAAACTGACGACCAGGTTTTTAAATCTACTATTCCTTCCCTTTGTTTATTAAAAGATATAGATTACTTAAATAATAATATTAACCTGAAGTTGTATCTTGGTCAACATCTAAACTTATATAAACTTAATGAAGTGTCAAAGTATGTAGAAGTGATCAAATGTTGTTCAACTTGGAAAATTACAATAATTCACACTGACCACATGGCCACCAAGCTTATTTCTCAATAGTTGTGAAATAAACTTCATGTGATATTAGACAGGCATGTGGTTACATATTCATATATGAAATATCCTTTTTGTCATTGTTTTGACTCGAAATACTCGAACTATATTAACAACCAATTAAGCACATTCCTTGGTTTCATAGTTCATTAACTTGCTAAACCTTGAACGGTCCATTAGTCTAAGCACCAAAATGATACGTACCCAAAGCCACGCCAGTATCTACACACGAAGTAAACCCACATTGCATTGCAATCTCTACATGGAACGTGCCTTAGTTTGACTTTATGTGGTTTTCTTTTTAATTAATTTCATATCTTTATGATTTTAGTCACATGGGTTTACCGAGTTATAGAAAAATTTAGGGGTATTCAATTTTTTATCGTACATTCATGCAATCAAATACACTATGCATGTGATTTGCGTCGGCATTCGTTAGGTACTCATTTAAATACACATATAGCATGCCCTTGTAACAAAAAGATAAAATCAAAGAACAATGTCGTGATATACTTAAAAGGATATTGACATGTGTTTTACATGCATCTAAAAGGAAAAAAAATCTCTTGTTAATGCATGGTTTTTAAATTATGAAACACAAAAGGTAGAACCAATTTAGTTTATTTATTTCTCAAAATTTTCAAATTAATGTAATAACTTAACAACTACTTGTTTATTGTTGGAGGAAAACCATAAAACATAAATATAAATACCGTTACATATGTTGATTGATTGGTGGAACATGATCATAAAAGATGGCCAATTTAGATTTTTTTTCCACTCATGATTTTCAAATTCCTACCGTGATGTTGTTTCCAAGGAAAAAAATAAACTTTTTAATTGGTAGCAATAACAAAACAAATATTTCTTTTTATTGGAATCGGAAAAAAGTTATCTGAGAAAGTAGATATTGTTTTTAAGAAACATTCTAAGCAAATAAGAAAGAGTTATTATCCAACAAAAGAAAAAAAATAGTAATAAAACGATGGGAGGGGGAATTGAACCAGTAATCTGTCGTAAATGGTGTATTTATCATAAGCAATGAACCACTATAACAAATGCTTTTTTGGATATAATTTGTTTGGGTATCCTAATATATACAATATACGTAAAACCTAGAAAAATCTTAGAGTAAACTGCCATTTTGGTTCCTGTGGTTTGGGCACTATTGCCATTTTAGTCCAAATTTCAAACTTTTTACGTCTGGATCCCTGTGGTTTGCATTTTGTTGTCATTTTAGTCCAAATTTCAAATTTGATCAGATTCCTTAACTTAAACCCCCCTATTTTGTCTTTATCCTCGGGGATATTTTGGTCATTTAGATTTATTATAACTCAAATTTAATAAATAATAAATAATAATGTCACTGCCAGAACAACAATAATACCACTGCCAGAACAACAACAACCACCACCACCACCACCACACCTCCACCACCACCACCCCCACCACGGCATCATCCCCACCACCACCATCCCACTGCCGCCAACACCACCATCCCACTGCCGCCAACCCTCCCAAACCCAAAACCCTCAAAACCCTCAAAACCCAAAACCCTCAAAAACCCTCACATAACTCAAAGCTGTTAAATCGGCAGTGAAGAAACCGACAATCAAATCGGCTTCAAAATCTCCGACAATCAAACAGAGACAATCAAACCGACAATCTCACCTTCTTTCTTTACTCCGAGCCACACAAATCCCAAACCCTAATTTTGCATCAAACTCATTAACCCACATGAAACTGGACCTTCGATTTGGGGGAAGATGATATGCGGCGGCATTGATGAACATCATCCCCAGATCGTCGCAAACAAAACCTGCAACTTGTGTTCTTCTTCGTTGCAACAGCAAACAACAATCTGCAATAATCGAACCTGTAAACTATACTCCTTCTTAATCAGAAACAACAATCGAACCTGTAAACTATACAATCTGCAATAATCGAACCATAGAGAGAGAGAAGAGAGAGAGGGGGAGGAGGTGGCGGTGGTGGTGGTGCTATATAGAGAGAGAGAAGACTGATTTATGTTGGGGATGATGAACTGCAGTGTATATGTATGTGTGTATATTAATATATATATATATATATATTAATTTTGAATTAAGAAAATGTTAAATGAAAAGAAAAATGACCAAAATGTCCCTGAACTAAAAGACAAAATAGGAGGTTGCAACAGTCAAAAAATAAGGTTTTTGGATTTTGGACTAAAATGGCAACAAAATGCAAACAACAGGGACCCAGATGTAAAAAGTTTGAGATTTGGACTAAAATGGCAAAAGTGCTCAAACCACAGGGACCAAAATGGCAGTTTACTCAAAAACTTATTAATTTGCATTTCATACACAAAGTTGATGGGTAGCCCATACACTCCATGGCCTTAGTGGTGGACCCAAGATTTTTTTCACTGGGGTCCATTTTTTATGTAAGAATTTTTCACAACCAAACATTAAAATTTTCGGGTCGGTCATCGTAGTCGGGTCGGGGCTAGGAAGTAATGTAGAAACATTTAGTGGACATGAAACCACTACTTTATTAAAAAAAAACTAAAAAACAAGATATGTAAGACTTTAACTTGGAAGCTATGTGTTGGAACACAAGGGGATTTACCACCACACCATCTTTGCTTTTAATATTATAGGGTCCAACTAATTTATTTTATGGGGTCCTTGATAAAATTAACGTACTGGTTCTACTATTTTTTAAAAAAAAAACCTTGGGGTCCGTAGACCCCGACCCGAACCATGTGGGTCGCCCCTGCATGGCCTGTGCATACATCACACCCCCCTGATGCCATGAATGGTAGGCAGTGGTTCTGCTTTTTTTTTATTTCCATTGTAACTATTTATAGGTATGTTTTCTACATGAAATATACCTCGAAGAAAATTAGTCTAAAATTCTATTAATTTCTTTTGATTTTCTTAGGCCAATCTGGGCCAGTTCACAAACACTTTACGAATTATTCTTTTTTTTTGGACCCCCTTAGTTGTATGGAAAGCCCAACAAAAAAATAAATGCTAATTATCATACTTTTATTGGACTATCAGACAAGATCTCACCAAGGTGACATACAGTAATATAACCTACCCATTGGGCCTGAATTTTGGGCCAAGCGAGTTAGTATGTATTTTTGGTTTAAGATTTCTAATTCTTCTAATCTGGCAGACAGGAGAAATGTATTTATTGAATTCAATATATTCTATAATTGTATCTATTTTTTCCTGTATTTATATTAATACATCAAGTTGGTGGGCTAATTTGGTAACTTATGGCTATAAGCAATATTATGTAGAGTAAATACATGAAAAAGTTACGCCATAAGTCAGTCGATAATTGGAGCACAAGTTTGGGATAAATGTATAAAAATGTCTCATCGATTGAGGTGATGTCGCAAAATGTTGTTGTATAACTTGTGATATTCTAAATGTGTAGATAATAAGAGCATCCTAATGGGGTTCTTCATGAGTGAAATAGAGATGGGCAAAAAAACCTGTTCCGGACCCAACCTGGAATCGATTTCAGACCCTACCTGGTGGGATCTATACCAAGAGATAAGATATAATATTATACTACACATATAGGCTTATACGAGACTTATACTACACTATTTGATATGATACTACATCCATAGGCTTATACGAAACCTATACGATATGTATGCTATACGATACGATACGATACGATACGATACGATACGATACTTAACAATATTTTTTATGTATTTTGTTACAGTACTTATTATAGAACTTTCCTAAAATGATAAATAACTTCTAAAAAACACCCTTTATATACGTTGCGTATAGGCCTATACGCGGCGTATATAAAGAGAAAAAAATACAATTTTACCCCTGGATTGGGCTGCGTATAGCCCCAAATCTAGGGGTTAAATTGGTCTTTTTTACCAAACTTGCCCCATGTATACACCTCATATAGGGCTATACGCGGCGTATGGTAAAAAAGACAATTTTACCCATGGATGGGGGCTATACGCAGCCCAAACCAGGGGTAAAATTGTCTTTTTGACCCTTTATAGACGCCGCGTATAGGCCTATACGCAGCGTATATAAAGGGTGGTTTTTTTTTTCTTTTTTTTACCCAAAACCAGTGGTAAAATTTGCCTTTTTGACCCTTTTATATACGCCGCGTATAGACCTATACGCAGCGTATATAAAGGGTAGATTTTTTTAAACAATTTTATACATTATTTACCGTTTTAGCAAAGTTCAATAATAAGTACGTTAAAAAACATTTTTAAGTATCGTATAGTATAAGTCTCGTATAGGCCTATATGTGTAATATAATATCATATCTTGTCGTATCGAATAATGTAGTATAAGTATCGTATAGGTCCCCTATAGGTCTTGTATGTGCCTATAGGCCTATACGAGACCTAAACTACACCTATAGGCTTATACGGGTATTGTATGGTATCCTATAGTTTTGCATCGTATTGCATCATATCGTATAGTATAGTATCGTATAGTGTATAGTATAAGTCTCGTATAGGTTCCCTATAGGTCTTGTATATGCCTATCAGCCCACACGGGACCTAAACCACACCTATGGTCCTATACGGGACCTATACTACACATATAGGCCTATACAGGTATTATATCGTATCATATAGTATCGTATCGTATAATATCGTATCGTATAGTATCGTATCGTATAGTGTAGTATAAGTCTCGTATAGTTCTTGTATAGGCCTACTATACTACAATATACTATACTATACTATGCTATGCTATGCTATGCTATGCTATGCTATGCTATGCTATGCTATGCTATGCTATGCTATGCGATACGATGCGATACGATACGATACGATACGATACGATACGATACGATACGATACTATACTATACTATACTATACTATACTATACTATACTATACTATACTATACTATACTATACTATACTATACTATACTATACTATACTATACTATACTATACATACTATCTATACTATACTATACTATACTATACTATACTATACTATACTACTATACTATACTATACTATACTATACTATACTATACTATACTATACTATACTATACTATACTATACTATACTATACTATACTATACTATACTATACTATACTATACTATACTATACTATACTATACTATACTATACTATACTATACTATACTATACTATACTATACTATACTATACTATACTATACTATACTATACTATACTATACTATACTATACTATACTATACTATACTATACTATACTATACTATACTATTACTATACTATACTATACTATTCTATACAATACTATACTATACTATACTATACTATACTACACATATACGAGACTTAAGTTATACTACGTTATACAATACGATACTACATCTAGGGTCTGTTTGGTATGGATGAGGTAATGGAATGGACGAGGGAATGCAATGGATCATTACCATTCCATGTCTTGTTTGCTTAGCATGTGTGAATGGAATGAATTATTATTGTGTATTGTTTGGTGGCAAGAAAAACGAAGGAATACAATTAGCGGTGAGTGGTGGTGGTGGTCGGTGGTAGTGATTATGGGTGGTTATAGGTGGCGGTGGTGGGTGCGGCGGTAGCGATGGGTGGTGGTGGTGGCGCGAGTGGCGATGCGACGGCGACGACGAGTGGTGGTGGTGGTGACGGCGGCCGTTGGTGATGGGTGGCGGCGGAGGTGTCGCTGGGTGGCGGCGGCGGTGGTGGTTGGTGGTGGCGGTGGTGGCATCGACGATGGTGGTAGGTGGCGGCGTTGGCGGTTGGTCGCGGCGGTGGGTTGTAACGGTGGCGGCTGGGTCGGTGGCGGCGGCGGCTGTCGGGGTGGCGGGTGGCGGCGATAGCGTCGGTGATGGATGGTGGTGGTGGGTTGTGGCGAAGGTGGTGGGTTGTGGTGTTGTTGATGAATGGTGCAAAAGGGGATGGAATGAAAAAAAAACATGGGGAGTGGATGGAATGATTTTGAGAGAATGGGATGCCTTTTGGAATGGGTGATTCCATTCCATTGACCAACCAAACACGCTTTTCTTCATTCCCTCGTAATCATTCATTCCATTCCGCCTTTCATTCCTGCGTAACAAACACTACCCTATAGGAGGCCTATACGAGAACTATATTACACCTATACGATACGATACGATATTTATCGTATAAAAATGATTAATGTTGTATAAAAAAGTTTGTAAGAAATACTTACTTTTTGTTTATTTAAAATAGAAAACTTATATTTTTATAAAACTTTGCTAAAATGATTAATATTGTATAATATTTCTAAAAAAACTTATATACGCCGCATATAGGTCTATACGGGGCGTATAGGAGCAGCCATACCAGAACTGACATCAGTCAGACACTGATTTCTATGCAACCCTATACGCTGCGTATAGAACTATACGCAGCGTATATAAACCCTAAAGTGTGCCAATAGGCACTTTGGGTGTGCCAATAGTTTCAGCCTTAAATATTCGACCCTGGACTTTTTTTAGTTGGAATAACTTGGTTCAAAAGTGGTGTTGATTGTTGCCATTTGAGCTGGAAAAGATCGGTTGTCGACTGCAGGTGCGCTAGCTAAAAGGAACATTTTATGATTTTGGATTTGTGCTTTTTCTTTGGGGAGTCTTTAGAATCGTGCGAGCACATTTTTGTATCTTGCCCCTTTGCACAAGTATTATGGCAGATTGTGTCTCAATGGTGTTAGGTGCCGCCAATCTATGTGTTTCAATTCCGGGATCTTCTGGACGTGCATATGTTTCTTCCAAGTACTAAGAAGAAAAAGAAAGTAGTTATGTGTTTAAGGCGCCGAATGGCGTCATCAAAACCCTCGAGGGGATACGGCGTAAGTTTCTTTGGGGAGGCTCAAGCCAAGGCTACAAGATCCGTTGGGTGGCGTGGAATAGGATTTTGAGATAAAAAAAACATGGGGGTTAGGTGTCGGGGGGATTAAAGATTTGAATTTGGGTTTAATGTCAAAATGGTGGTGGCGGTTTAGAACCTGCAACAATCAGTTGTGGAGCAATGTTATAAAAGCTATTCATGAAAATGGGAGGGGCGTCGATTTAATTCCTCATAAGAGCTCTTTGGGTGGAACCTGGAAGGGCATTGCAGCGATAAATAAGGAGTTTCAGAAGATGCAGACGGACCTTAATGCAAATTTTTTTGGTGGAGTTGGAGACGGGAAGAGGCTAAGGTTTTGGTTCGACTAGTGGTTCCAAGGGGGCAGCCTAAAAACTCAGTTCCCCTCTCTGTATAATCTGGCTCATTCTAAACAGGCCCTCATCAAAGAATGTTATATAACAGAAGGTGGATCTGTAGGCTGGGAAGTGAAGTGGAAGAGGAGCCTAAAGTCACCCCAAGAATTGGACGAGGAACAAAGACTTTTAGATATTTTGAGTCTAGTGTCGTTGTCCAACACCCCAGATAATTGGCAAAGGTACTCGGAGAATAAAAAGGTTGAATTCTCGGTCAAACGGGTCAGATTGGACATGGCAAAAACATCTTAGCCAACAAGTCATCAGGAGCATTTTAAATGGTGCAGCGAGCGGTCGATGGTCGGATACCAACTGCCTCATCCCTTGCGGCCAGAAATGTGGCGGTCGGTGATGGCCGGTGTCCGCTGTGTGGTTTCGCTGATGAGGACGCTGACCATCTTCTCGTCGCTAGTTCATACGCCAAGTCGGTGTGGCGGTGTATTTGTGAGTGGGTCAAACTACCGATCCCGTCTTCGTTCGACTCGGTAAAACAGATCCTCGACTAGTGCAGAGAAGTAATCTGGCGGCCAAGAGAGAAAAAAAGTGGTGTACTCGATATTCCTTCTCACGTTGTGGCAGATTTGGTTACTGTTATGGGTGGTTTTCTGCTCATATATCCTGAATAATATGCTGACTGTGTTTCTTTTGTGGTGACCAGGATACCGGATCAGGATATTGGTAACATCCTGATATGATATCCTGGTAGTAACTAATTAACTCACGTGTAGGTAAACGAGGCAAGTCTATAACGTTCAAGTGGATTTCTTCTCCTTGAGACTCGGGCAAATCTGTTGGATTATAGACGTTGAAGCCGGAAGACGTGGACTACAACGTTCACAAAGGGAATATTCGTAGCATTCCCGGTTTTATAGGATAGTTTGTTATTTTCGTTTTACTATAAATAGGAGTAATCGGATCAGATAAGAATACACACAATCTCTCGAACTCTCTTTCTCTCTAGCTACAAACACTCACAACACACTTACACTTGCATTTGAATTACATTGTAACACTTAGTTGACCCGCATCATATCCTGCACTGTATCCTAACAGTTGAAGTAATAAGAAGAACAAGGCAGCTGCGATTGTCAGCTCCCGAGGTTTTGTGCCGGCGATCTAGATTGATCAAGGGCTCGTACATCCCGTGTCACCCTTTACATTTTTGCTCATTGTTTGATTGTAGATACAGCTCGATATCCTAAGCCGTATCCTGATAACTGTTTTTGCAAACAACTAAATTAGCATATTTTCAACACACATTCTTAGCACACTACCTCACTTAACTAATTTGATCACTTAATTGCTTCGGTAATTTTTAACCAAAACAATTTGGCGCCCACTGTGGGGCAAGTGGTGCTATTTCTACTAAAAGCTTTTGCAAAATCATTACCTGGTTTTCTATTTTCAAAACTTTGTGCTACACTATTTTTAATGGCCTCGAGATCAAACATGAGCTCTTCCACCATGTCTGCTGCAACCTCTGCAACAATTGGTTCGGTGCTTCCACCACCTCCTTCGAGAACCCAAGCCTCTTCACTGCCTCAGGATGTTATCCCCGCTCGCAACATTCAGGGATCTGCTCCTGTTTTGGCCTCTAATGAAGAAATTCTAAACTTGTTTGGTAGTGTACAGGAACAGATGAGGCAACAGCAGGTGACCAACCAAATGCTGATGAGAGAGATACAGCTCTTGAAATCCAGCTCAAGCAGGCCCACTGAGGATACTGTCACTCCTTTGCAACCCAGAGCCTTGAACTTTAGTTCTGCAGTATACACTGAGGATAACAGGGGGAATATTGTTCCTAGCCATCCTCAGAATCATACTCCTGAGATACCCTCTTCGGTCAGGGTGTCAACTGTGAGAAGCTCAGGATATGCTTCAGGATATGGCCAGAATCCTCAGACTGGTAAAGTATCTAATAATAATAATACTCTTGCTACTAATGGTATTGGATCTTTGCAGGATGCAGGTATGATATCAGCATTTTCTAGGGAGCTTTAGAAATTGAAGGACATGATATCCAGAAACGAAGGTGTTAGTGCATGCATCTGTCGACTTCGTCTTGTATCAAGTCTTATTTTAGATAGGTTAGATCAGGGCACATTGTACTAGAAACTAGGTTTAGGTGGTTTAGAATGTGATTTCGCTTGAATGGACCTTTTTCCGCTTGAACTGACCTTGGTCACTTTCAAGCGGAATCACTTCAATCCTTATTTCGCCTGAACTGGTGATGGTGTGTTTCAAGCGGAATCTCAGTGCTATAAATATGTGCCAAGCGAAATCACTTGCATCAGTTGTGAACTTGGATACCGAGGTGCTGCCGGTTTTCCTTTTGCGTGTAATCTGTTACATATCAATCATAAGTGAGTTTAAAGTGAATTGCTAGCTGTTTCTAAGTCAGTTTCTTAGTTTCCGCCTCTAAGACTGATCAAAACTCCTCTGAACGACTCGTTCGGGTCCATACACGATCCTACAAGTGGTATCAGAGCTCAGGAGGAGGAGTTCTGCAGATTATAGCCTGTTTTCATTGTGTTTTCTTGCTTCTACACCTTCTTTCTTCATTTGGACACAATTTCACGGCTAAATCGGTTCAATTTTTCACAGTTTGTGTAAAAGTGCATATAATCAAACCCTTGAAAGTTTCACAGCAAAATTCAGCTTAAAAAGTACTAAAATAGACCTTCGTTCTTATTCCACTTTAACGGACATTGGTGATTTCGCTCGAATATAGCTTATTTCGCTTGAGAAATTTCAAGCGAAACCTGTGATTTCGTCCAAAAGTATTGAGATTTCGCTCCAAATTGATATTTCGCTTGAGTTTGGGTGATTTTGCTTCAACATTGTCTGATTTCGCTCCAAATCTGAGGTTCCGCTTGAAAACTGTGTTGATTCCGCTTCAAACTGATTGTTTGATATTCCGCTTGAAACAGTCAGTTGGCTATTTCGCTTGAAACTGCAATTTGGTGTTTCCGCTTGAGAGTGAATATTCCGCTTGAACTTAATATTTCGCTTGAAGTTGTCTATTTTTGAAAAACGTGTTGCCGAAACATGGATTCTGAATTCTACAATGCATTTGCTACAACCCCGACTACTCCGGTTGACATTGCTAAGAATATGAACATGGAAAATGAAACTGGAACAATGCAAAAACCCCCGAAACTTATGGGAATTGAGGAATACCATGGATGGAAGAATCGATTTGAGAACTGGGTTCAGGCAAACCATCTGAGAGCTTGGGAAAGTATTGAAACCAAGTATGTTAGACCACAGTCTGCATTGAATGTTGACAAAATCATCTCAGAATTTTCAGAAAAAGAGAGAGATAGTTATAAAGGAGAGAAAATGATGATTAGTCTCCTACAACAAGCTGTCAAAGAAGACATCTTTATTTTGCTTCAGCATGATGGGAGTGTGTATTCGATCAGGGAAGCACTTGAAAAGAAATTTGAAGGAAGCACAGAAATGCTCAAGAGTAAAGCATCCTTGCTGAAAAAGGAGTTTGAATTGTTTACTAGTATGCCTGGTGAGATTACAAAGACTCTCATTGAGAGATACTGTCATCTTGTGCGTACTATGTCTCAGTTGAAGATTACTAAAACTCCAGCAGAATGGGTTGAAAAGCTAGCTGACGCTTTACCACAGAAAGAATGGGGTACTTATCTCATGATCTTAAAGAATTCTGGAGAGTTTAGCAGATTGTCGATTGGTCAGTTTATTGAAAAGCTTGAGGCACAGGATCTTGAACAGCAGAAGATTGCCAGAATGAACAGTTCAAGCAATCAACAAGACATTAAACTATACTATAAAGGAAATGTTCAAACAGTTGAAACAAGTCCAAAGATCCAAACCGCGTTTAGTACAGAAAATTCATCTGGATCAGTCAGTCAAAGTTCAGTCAACACTAGTGGATTTTCAAATCCAAGTGTTCAAAGTGCAACTGTTGGTAGTGAACATATGATTCAGTGCAATGTGGCATTGCATCTTCAAAAGGGATAGAATTTTTCTGAAGAGGTTGTGAAAAATCATATGGCATTACTGGTCACTGCTTTGGAATTTTATGAAGGATTGATTGCTGGAAAAATTGGCAATCCAATGTTAACAAAGGAAGATTACGACCAGATCGATGCAGAAGAATTGGAGCTTATGGATATAAAATGGGCTTTAGCAAGTGTTCTGAGAAGAGCTGAAAAGTTCAAAATGATTACAGGCGAAATGATTTTTTGGATGCTCATCTTTCATCTTTAGGTTTTGATAAATCTAAAGTTACTTGTTTTAAATGCAGGGAGAAAGGTCACTTCAAAAGAGAGTGCAAAAATCAGGAAACTAGTGGAGCAAAGAATCCTTTTGGAAAAGATGATTACTATCGGAAGGCTATATATCAGCAAATCACTCATCAACCGCATCAACAGAAGGATTCACAAACTGCACATGGAAAAATGATCGAAGATGCAAATAAGAAGGCTTATTATGGCATTATTGATCAAGAAGATGAAAAAGTGGCTGATGGTTTTAGTTGGGACAAGTATATTCCAGCTGATCCCAATGTTAAAGCTTTTATTGCTCAGATTGTTCAAAAGCCAGAGTTGATGAAGGAATGGATGGATGTGTTATCTGATGAAGATGAAAAATCTGTTTCTTCAGAAGATAGTTCAACAGAAAGCAGTGATGATGATGAAGAAATTGAACAGATAAATATTGGAAAAACTCATTTATCTTCTGACAGTTTTAAATTTTATTTTGCAGATAAACTGAAGAAACTCAAAGAGAGAAAAGCTGCAAAAGAAATGAAAGAAGTCAAGATTGTTGAGAAGATAATTGAAGTTGAAAAGGTAGTGGAAGTAGAGAAGGTTGTGGAGGTCAAAAAGATTGTTGAAGTCACAAAACCATGTCTTACATGTTCAGTATCTTGCAAACAATGTGAAGAAAAAGATGAGAGGTTTAGTTAATCTGAGAAGTTAAAAGAAAAGTTGTTGTTTGATGTGAAGAATTTGTAAGAATCATATGATGTATTAAACAGAACTGTGAATAGTTTACAAAAGACAAACACTGAAAGAGAAAATGCTTTGAAGATGATGAATGCAACAATGATGTCAAAGCAAAAAGAGATAAAATTTTACATTGAAGAATGTGCGAAATGGAAGAAGGAGTTGGATAGTGAAACAGTTGAAAATGAAAGAATCAGAAGATTGTTGAGAAGTTATACTAGTTCTGGTAACTTAATTGACAGAATTTATCCAACTGTTGCAGCTTTTGAAGCTTTTGAAGAAATGAAGCCAAAGAAGGAAAAGGATACTGGCAAGAAAAAGAGTGTCTGTTATAACAAGTGTCCGCCTCCAATTTGGGAAGGGTACGCGCCTAGAAAACCGAATAAGGAACAAGTTAAAAAGGCAGTCAATATAAAGTTAGAGTCCGAGTTAACCGATGTATTACCAGACAATATTGACATCACATTCACAGCATCCGACACAGATCATGAGTCTGAATTAATTAAAAGAATGGTCGATCAGGTGTTGGATAAGGATGAGGAGTCAGAGTCAAAATCCGAGTCCGAAGGTTCGTGTTTGTCAGTTGGGAGTTCGAGTTCGTCTGAAAAGAGTTCAAAATCATCGGGAAAACGGGTTTATAGTAAAGAATTTTTGTTGTCAAAATCTAATTTGAATGATGAAACATTTGAGGTTGCTTATACTTTGAATGATTCTGACAAATTATATTTTGATAAAGAGTTTCCAATAAGAAGTGTTCGTTTTGAAATGATTAAAAGGGTTTTGAAAATGACAGAAGTTAATATTTCCGAAATAAAAGATTTAAATCTTAATGAAAAACCTAAAAAATACACTTCAAGAATTCAACAAAGGCTAAACAAGAAAAAAGGTTACAGTTTTGGTTCTGGTTTTCAAAAGAAACCAAACCATAACGGTAATTTCAAAAAGAAAGGTCTTGGTTTTATTCCACCAGAAAACAATAAAAATGAGAAAATTTCTAAAAATACAAAATTTGTTTCAGGTCCATCTGCTGAGGAGGAAAAGAAGAGCTCATTCTGGAGACAATCAAATCAAGAATTTCTTTCTGCGAAGAAGAAGAATGAAGTTCAAAGAAAAGAAACCAGAACCTGTTTTAGATGCAATGAAATTGGTCACATTGCATGGAACTGTCCTAAAGCAACTAATACAAAACAGGCAGTTTCTGGAAAATTGAAAGAAGTTGTTGTTGATAAAACTGAACCACCAACTGAGAAATTTAAAGTGTTTAAAAATTCAACATATGAAATTGGTGAATGTTCAAAGAGATTTTACAGGAGAAATGTGAAGCTTGACAACCAAAAATGGGTTGTTAAGAAATTTGAAGTAAAGTCTGGCGATGAATCTGATTCCACAAAGTCAGAGTAGCCACATGTTGTTAAAAAGAGTGAAAACTCAGTTCCTCCGATGGATGATGAGAACTTTCCACCATCGAGGACTGAAAATTTTAAACGAAAAATTGGGAAAGTGGAGATCTAGAATCAATTTTATTCTAAAAAGGATGAATTTGATGTTGAGAAGGCTTTTAATGGAAATGTAAAGAAAATTTTTGGAAAGATGATCGATGGTGAAGTTAAAGGGGTAAAGGACTTTTATGCTACAAAGAAAGCAACTTACACCCCAACTGCAGATGAGTTGGTTTCACCCAAGGCTGGTCAGGCTTGGGTGGACATTTTCTTTCATTAAAAAACCTGACTTGCCGGAGACCCCAAGTTTGTAATCGTGGATCAGGAATCGGCATCTTTGTTGATAAAATTGTTTGTATGAAAGAGTTTAAAAATTGTTTAAATTTTACAGGTGATGGACTATGCCGGAGCTTCCAGATTGGTAAGTGTGAAGCAGGAATCGGCATCTTGATTGGTAAAATGGTTTGTGTAGATGTTTTATTCCTACACGTGGTTAAATATTTTGGATATACTTAGACCGCCCGTAGTGCGGCGTTTTTTTTTTAAATTTTGAAAAATAACGCCGTATAACGCTCCGGTTGCCGTTACACCCGGCGTTACCGGGCGTTATTTTCGAAAAAAATCACTCCGGCGTTTTAATTAAAACGCTTAAAATGTATTGGGGATCGAGATTTTGTACCGTTGACAAACGGTCATATTCATTAATTTTTTTTTTAATTTAAAATATTGCCCACTATATATATATATATATATATATCAACCCACTTTCTCACATTTTTTTATAAAAAAAAAACCCACTTTCTCTCCTACTTTCTCTCCCACTTTCTTCTATTTTTTTTTATAAAAAAAAACCCACTTTCTCCTATTTTTTATACAATCATGCATCCATACCGACCCCCTTTTGGTGTCCCCACAAGACCCACGAACCCGAACACAACCCAACCGCAAAACCCGTATAACCTTCAAGACATGGACCCGAGCTTTTTAACGTACGCGGCTTATTTGAGTGGCGCCACTCCGTTTGTGCCTCCCCCTTCGGGTATGGTCAAGCCGGCGGGTCGCAACCGTCACAACAAGCCAAATCCGAACCCGATGTCGATGTCGTGCCGGAGACGCAACCCGAATCGGTGCAAGATAAATCGAAAGGCGACAAAAGGTAGCATAAGAAGAAGGAAAAAGACGAACCTCGGCGTACAAAAAATATCATTAAATGGACGAAGGAAGAGGAATTCACGTTGACTCGGGCGTGGCTCGACATTTCGGAGGACGAAGAAACCGGTAACTATTTTATATATATATATATTATTTTACTAATTTTGTTACTTTAATTTTTAACATACAACTTATAATTTTTTTTTTAATTTGTAGCAAACTTTCAAACGGGCCCCGTTTTTTGGGATAGGGTTCGTGCACTCTTTTTTAGCACGTGGGGTCAAGGCGAACATCGGGACAAAGATTCCATTTCTAGCAAATGGACCGACATCAACAACAAGTCTCACGCGTTCCAAGAAGTTTACCAACGTAACTACGATACTCGCCCGAGCGGTGAAAGTGACGTCGGGGTTTTAACGAGGACTTTGGAGGAATTCGAGAGGACGAAATGCCCTTTCACGTACTATAAGTGTTGGGAGCTACTACGAAAAAGTTCAAAGTGGGCGCTAGTTAATCCAATGACGTCTAGTAGTAGACGTCGAGCTAAAAGTCAAAAACATCATCCTCCGTTGACCCGTCAACTCCGACATCGGATGCCCGCAATGTTGATTTAAATGAGGCGGTGGACGTTGACGAGGGAATTCAAGAAGAGTTGATCCGACCCACCGGTAGAAGAAAGGGAACCGGGAAAAAACGGTCGAGTCGTCTTCTGATCTCGAGTTAAAGGAAGATTTCGAGGAGATGAACCGTCGTCTCCAAGACATTCGCGACCTCGGCCACCAACGTTATGAGATTATGAAAGAACGAGTGGCCAAAACCAAAAAGTTTAACGAGATGCAAGAGGCGAGACAAATGGAAAAGGACATTGAGTTTTTGTCCAAACCTATCGACCACCTACAAGGCGATGCGTTGATCCTTGTGCAAATGCATCGCCAAAAAATTAGAGAAAAATATGGACTCTAGATCATGTTCTTTTTTTTAACTTTATTTTATTTTTTCGGTTTTTTTTCTGTTTTTTTATTTTCAGTTTTTTTTAATTTCAAGTATTGTAATTTTTTTTAAATTAATGAAGTTTTTTATGTTTTAAATAAAAAAAAAAAATAATTGTGAAATGATTGAATGGGGCTTATTGACATAATGCCCCACTACGCCACTTTTGCTATAATGCCCAACGATGACTAGGATGCCACGTGTCGGATAATGCCCCATGGTGGGGGCATTATGTTTGTTCACCACTACACATGGTCTTACAAGTGGTAAGAGGTTGGATCTTACAAGTGATTCGTCAAGGTCATTAGTTTGAACTTGATGTAATCCTCATATATGTGATTGAATGAACAAAATGATGAACCCGACCCTACATGTGGTTAAAACAAAACCTATTTTCCGGAAAAATCATTTTGATTAAAACAAACTTAAGTGTTTTGAAATCATAATGAGAAAATAGTTTATTGAAAAGGAAAGTTCTGATTGTTTATGCTAGGAGGATGGCGAATTGAAGCAATTCGATATCGGTTGTCATTTTATTTGTATAGTTTGTTTTTAACATTTGTTTCTACAAAGTGGGTCAAGAGCTCAGTTTTTTATTTTCAAACTTTCTTTAAAATGTATTTGCATTTTAGGGGGAGTAAAAATTTCATAAAATCCAAAAACATTAGAAAATTTGAAAAAGCCAAAAACATGATAAAATGAAAAATGAGTTTTGTTGAGAAAAGAGGAAATGACAGTACATCAGTGGACTGTCACAACATGCTAAAGAAATGAGAAATAAAAATGTGATAAACAATCTCACTGTGGATATGTCAATAGGTTTTTACACATTTAGTAGATTGTGACGAGATATAAACCTAAAAAACTTGCTTATATCGTGGGGAACAGCTTCTTGGATATATGGGTAACCCCCAAAATCTTGTTTGAAAGGTCCCTCTTTCTGAGATACTAGGTCTTTATACTCAGTGATATCTGGGGTATTATCCCGGGACTTCTGCTGAATGGAAATTCTGACTTAGTCCCCGTATAATACTTTCCGCATTGCTTGAAATATAAGCTCACCCTCAGCAAAAATGATGAAACTATAAAATTGATAATCATTGTTGTTGAAGAAAAGATCCTCTAAAGGGGACACACCAAAAGTCGAACCGTCATCTCTCTGCTGAACGGAAGTTCTGACCTAGAGCTCTCATGGTTTCGCATCTAACCCCTTACAGATATCATCTAGGTATACTCACCTGTAAGACTGAATATTGAGATCTGGATACGGGACTATATTCAAGTAGTGGGACACGCGAATTGTTTAGAACTTAATATCGTATCTCGGATCAGTTGAACTTTGTGTAAAAATTTAAGTGGACCAGTATACTGACAATCTAGGTGAATTGTTTAGAACTTAAAATGAAATGAAGCTTAACGGTGTTGATGATTTGTCTCATAAACTGATATGATCCTCTTACACAAACTCACAAAAAATATTGTTTGTAAATATTTCTTTACTGCATTTCATATAAAAATCCAAAAGATTTTAGTGTGTTTTAGCATAAATTTTGAAAAGTTCAAAAAGATTTTCGACAACTGGTGTTGGAGAGCTGATTTTCAAAATTCTAAGTGCTAGACATGATGACCATTTTGTGAGGGGGAGTATGTTCTTAATCAAATGTATTTTAATCAAATTTACAAGTGGTTCATCAGGATTTTCATTGATAAATTTTCTGTTTGATTTGAGGGAGAGTTTGAGTTGGTGCATACATGTTAATGTTTAAAATTGTAAAATTTATTGTTGGGTAGAGGATGTGCAGGATTGACTGGTTCCTGATGCTAAGCTAGATAAGAGCCAGGCTAATCGATTATGAGAAGCCTGAGCTGGATGTGAGCCAGGTCACGATTTTGGAATCAAAGCTGAGTATTACAGAGACAGGTTCCGATACCTGAGGACTCTGAATCTAAGAATAGAGCCAGATTACAATCCTGAAGCAGATGATGCTGATGAACTTAAGGAATGCCAGCACATTGCTAGGGGAGTCTGTTGATGCTGATCGAAAGAGTGAAGCCCAGAGACGGATCAAGACTGAAGTTGCAAAGACTCGACACCGTAAGACTCGTCAACATCTGAGGGGGAGTCTGTTAGTGCATGCATCTGTCGACTTCGTCTTGTATCGAGTCTTATTCTAAATAGGTTAGATCAGGGCACGTTGTACGAGAAAATAGGTTTAGGTGGTTTAGTATGCGATTTCGCTTGAATGGACCTTATTCCGCTTGAAATGACCTTGGTCACTTTCAAGCGGAATCACTTCAATCCTTATTTCGCTTGAACTGGTGATGGTGTGTTTCAAGCGGAATCTCAGTGCTATAAATATGTGCCAAGTGAAATCACTTGCATCAGTTGTGAACTTGGATACCGAGGTGCTGCCGGTTTTCCTTTTGCGTGTAATCTGTTATATATCAATCAGAAGTGAGTTTAAAGTGAATTGCTAGCTGTGTCTAAGTCAGTTTCTTAGTTTCCGCCTCTAAAACTGATCAAAACTCCTCTGAACGACTCGTTCGGGTCCGTACACGATCCTACAGAAGGAAGTTTGCTCCAGAGCGGAACACAATCATTCAGGAGGAAGTTGAAAGATTATTAAAGAGCAAGATGATTAGGGAAGTGAAATTTCCCAAATGGCTGGCAAATATAGTCGTGGTGCAAAAGAAAAACGGGAAATGGAGAGTTTGTGTAGATTACACAGACTTGAACAAAGCTTGTCCCAAAGACCCATTTCCTCTACCTCATATTGATTCAATGGTGGATGCTACTGCTGGCCACGAGATGTTAACCTTCATGGATGCTTCCTCAGGATTCCAACAGATCCAAATGGAACCCCAGGATCAGGAGGATACTACTTTCAAGACACCGACAGGTATTTATTGTTATATTGCTATGACTTTTGGTTTAAAAAATGCAGATGCAACATACCAAAGATTGGTAAACATGATGTTTAAAGAAAAGCTGGGGGGACACCATGGAGGTGTACATCGATGACATGGTAGTAAAATCTAAAAAGGCTGAGGATCACCACCAGGATATTAAGGGAGCATTCGATATCCTGGACCAATACAACATGAAACTAAATCCTGCCAAATGCCATTTCGGAGTGGGAGCAGGAAAGTTTCTACGATACATGGTGACCAAAAGGGGGATAGAAGCAAGCCCGGAGCAGATTAAAGCTATCTTGGATATCAAGTCACCTTCAAATATGAAAGATGTTCAAATATTAACAGGGCGAGTAGCAGCATTAAACAGGTTTATATCAAGATCCTCGGAGAAATGCAAGGAATTCTATGATATCCTGAAGAAGAATAAGATATTCGAATGGGGAGAGAAACATGAAGCAGCCTTGCAGGAATTAAAGCAGTATCTCTCAACTGCACCTCTATTGATGAAGCCCGAGGATAGTAAACCATTATCCCTGTATCTTGCAGTATCAGGGAATGCGGTAAGTGTTGTCCTGGTAAAGGATAACGAAGGTCAGCAATATCCTGTCTATTATGCTAGCAAAAGTTTATTAGATGCCGAAACTAGATATTCTCATTTAGAAAAATTAATATTAGCCCTAGTTATGGCGTCAACAAAACTTAGACATTATTTTGAGACACATAGGATTCATGTTAAAACTAACTATCCTATTAAAAAGGTGCTTAGGAAACCCGAGATGTCAGGTAGGATGGCTAAATGGTTAGTGAAATTAAGTGCCTATGATCTAGTATATGAACCTAGAAATGCCATAAAGTCTCAGGCTTTAGCTGACTTTGTGGCTGATTTCAGTAGTGATATTCAAAATGTAGCAGACCTAGAAGTACAACAGCTAGGAGAAAACTCAGAATCCTGGACATTATAATATATACCGATGGTGCATCTAATGTAAGAGGTGTAGGTTTGGGTATACTACTAAAATCGCCACAGGTTGACATATTACCCCAGGCTACTAGATGTGAGTTTCCTGCCACTAATAATGAAGCAGAATATAAAGCTTTAATTGCAGGATTAGAATTGGCTAAGAGCACGAATATCAAGAGTTTGCAAGTATATTTTGATTCCTTGTTAATTACTAATCATTTTAATGGATCCTATGCAGGATTAGAACTGGCTAAGAGCACGAATATCAAGACTTTGCAGGATTAGAACTGGCAATGACTGATTATTTCTCTAAATGGGTTGAAGTTGAAGCATTTGTTCAAGTTAGAGACCAAGAAGTAGTATCCTTCATTAAAAGGAATATCCTGACTAGATTTGGAGTACCAACTGAGATAATTTGTGATAATGGTTCTCAGTTTATAAGTAAGAGGACTATTGAGTTTTGCAAGAGTTGGGGAATTAAAATGATCACATCCACACCGGTACATCCTCAAGCAAATGGACAAGCAGAATCCTCGAACAAGATAATTGTCAACAATTTGAAGAAAAGACTTGGAGCTAAGAAAGGAAGATGGGCAGAAGAACTACCCTTTGTTTTGTGGGCTGATAGGACGACAGTAAAGAATGCAACTGGCCAAACCCCATTTTCCTTAGTATTTGGGGTAAAAGCGGTGATCCCAACAGAAATGGTGATACTGTTTTGGTCAAACATTACCGAAGCAATTAAGTGATCAGATTAGTTAAGTGAGGTAGCGTGCTAGAAATGTGAGTTGAAAATATGTTAATCAAGTTACTCCTTCTCTCTCTAAGAAGGTGGCAAGGCGGCTCGACGATGCAGAAGTAATTCCAGTTAGCTTGCGGGGACTTATCGATCAATTCTGAGAACTATCTTGATTAGTCCGTTCATACTAGTCGGTTTATTCCTCATCCATTCGCCCTTTGAACTTGTCTTAGATCTCGTCCCTCTTCAATGGACGTGGGGGAGGATGGAGGGAGGTGGAACGATGTTTTGCCGAAGTCGAAGAACATAAGACAGGAAGGTGTCGATGGAAGGAACTCTCAAGGAAAGGTTACAAAATTCTTCGTCTCTAACCTTCCTCAAGGCTGTAACACTTGAGATGTGGCGGACTTTGTGAAGGTCTTTGGAGAAGTTTCGGGAGTCTACATTGCAAGGAAACGTGATAAGGAAGGCAGAAGATTTGGATTCTTAAGTTTCAAGAACGTGGCTGATTCTAAGGAGTTGGAAAGAGCCATTAACGGAACCAAGTTGGGTGGCTGCAAACTTGTTGCCAACTTGGCTAAATTCGCAAGGGAGAACGTTGGTCCTAGTGGTAGAAAGACTGTTGACAACGGTAAGGTTAAGGAAGTTCGTGCTCCACAACAGGTCTATAATTCCAGAACAACTCCTTCGTTAACCAAGGAGGTTGTAAAAGGTTTTGCGATTTGTTAGCCGTAGACCACAATAAGCCATTGTCTTCGGGAGGACCGGTGAAAGTCGCAAATACTAGTATTGAAATCTCAGACGAAACCTCAGCCTTCAGTGAGTTGATAGGGCGTGCTCTTATTGGCAGGTGTAAGGACATCAAGATTATGAGGAATTTGAACAACCTGTTAAGTGACAATAGGATCTCCGAGGTAACTCTTAGTTATTTGGGCGGTCTGTCTATGCTTCTAAAATTTGACGAGGAACAAGCTTGCTCCAACTTTTTGATAGATCACAGTTCGTGGAAGGAGTGGTTTCTGAGTGTAGATCAATGGAATAGTCAATCGCTTCCTTTTGAACGCCTTGCCTGGGTCAAAATTATCGGGGTTCCATTGCATTTAGCGGACAATGACGTTTTAAACAACATCGCGGAGCACTTCAGTAAGATAGTTCACGGATCTCAAATGGAGGCGGACGACGGAGATTTATCGGTGAGTTGGATCGGGTTGTTAGTGGGTGAAGGTGATCGAATTCATGACCATGTTAATCTGAAATGGAAAGACAAGCAATTCAGGGTATGGGTGGAAGAGGAGATCAGTGATTGGGTGCCAGACTCTGTTG
The DNA here is from genome assembly GCF_002127325.2 of Helianthus annuus. Taxonomy (NCBI): domain Eukaryota; kingdom Viridiplantae; phylum Streptophyta; class Magnoliopsida; order Asterales; family Asteraceae; genus Helianthus; species Helianthus annuus. The sequence goes on from NC_035439.2 coordinate 12,106,043, forward strand.
GTAAGGTGAGACTGCCGGACGGCGAACCTATAGTTCCGGTTTCTGGTGCTTCCGGCGAGTCCCAAAAGGAAGTTGAGTCGTCAATTCCTAGGGAGGGAAGTGAAAGGTCGGGTATGGAAGTCAAAGAGTTGAAGACATACAAGAAAGACGGCAGTGGTGATGCTTCCAATAAAGAAGGTAATGAAAAGGTTATGGGGAATGACAGTTGGTTTCCGTTGCATGATTGCAACATGGAGCCAACATTGCATGCTTATGGTCCCCACAGTTTAAATATTGGGGTTAATAAGACTAGGGAGGAAACTTTCTTTTTTTTCTGCGGACCGCCCAAAAGAAGATTTGTCAATATGAAGCCCAAAAACAGAGTCCACCCTAGGTGTAAGGTAACCAGCCCGCTTTCGGGTGAAAGGCCCAATAAAAGGGTTAGAGATAATGGGGAGTTCATTTTCGACTTGAATAAGGTCATGCTCGAAAACTCCAGTGACCTTCTCCCAGACAAGGAAATTAATGAGTCTGATATCCAAATTGAAGACCAAGAATTACCTATGGAGGACCAGACGAAGGAAAACATGGTTATTAATCAAGCTGCAGAGCTCAGATCGCCGATTACTGGTTCCCATCAAACGGAGGCAGTTGGGGAGGAAGATGTAGCAGACACGTTCGATAAGCAGGCTTCGGATGAAATTGAGGCCACTCTCAATATTGGAAACCTAATCAGAGTAAACCTCAGGAACAACATCGGTCTCGTTAGCGAGGCTATTAGAGGAGAAGGTATGTTCTCTATGTTACCATGAATATTCTCTCATTAAACATAAGGGGAATTATCGGTGGAGCTAAAGCTAGTTGGGTTAAGGAGATTAAAAAGTCTAATAACATTGGGGCTATCGCTTTGCAAGAAACCAAATTGGAGTCGGTATCTAAAGAGGGTCTCGTGGGTTATTGGGATGACAAAAACTTTGAGTTTGCATCTGCTGCTTCAGTCGGTTTGTCAGGGGGGTTGGTTTGGATCTGGGACCCGGAAATATTTAAGGTGGAAGAAACAATTCAGAATAGGTGTTATTTGATTATTAGAGGCTCGTTGGTTGGCAGTGGGGCGTTTTTGAATCTTATGAATGTTTATGCTCCGCAAAGTGTTGTTGCTAAAAGGCACCTTTGGGATAACATTTCGGCCAGGATAGATGAATTCGAGGGTAAACGGGTCGTGGTGTTGGACTTTAATGTTGTTCGGTCTGTGGAGGAGAGGAGAAATTCTCAGTTTAAAGCGGCGTGTGCGGAGAATTTTAACAACTTTATTTTTGAAAAAGGTCTTCAGGAGTATCCTATGCAGGGCCGCAAATTCACATGCATCAGAAACAATGGTAGGAAGTTAAGCAAGTTGGATCGGTTCCTAGTTTGCTCGGAAATTTTCAATTCTTGGCCTCAAGCATGCGTGAGAGTTCTTCCTGGCAGATATTCGGATCATTGCCCCATCATTTTGGAGGTTGCGAACCTTAATTACGGCCCGCGCCCCTTTCGGGTATTTAGCTCGTGGATTGGTCGGTCAGGTTTCGAGGAAGCTGTGAGAGAAGCTTCAGAGAGTTTCGTTGCCTTCGATCCCCCTGACGTTAGCCTCTCTGCCAAATTTGCTCTCATTAGAGGCCGTCTTAAAGAATGGAGGGACGATTTTTTATCCAAAGAGAAGGAAAGTGAGAACTTGGCACTATCGGAGCTGGAAAATTTGGAATCTGAAATGGAGTCCATGGATCTTTCAGAAGAAGAAGAGCGGATTTTGGCTGAAAATAAAAAATTATTAGAGAAGCAGGTTACAGAAAGAATTTGGATCTTAGAAAAAGAGCTAGAACGAAGTGGGCCTTAGACGGCGATGAGAATACGAAGTTTTTTCATGCGATGGTTAACAACAGGAAAGCTTCTAATTCGATCCATGGGCTGGATATAGAATAGGCGTGGTGTACGAAACCGAAGACCATTGACGTGTGCGCGACCGTACATATTTTTACAATGAAATTACACACGATTTGGTTTTAAATTTATAAAAGTGACTATTTCTTTTACATCAAAACACACTGATGTGTGCTAAACAGACTATAAAATTAACTAAGTTAGACTCTCTAAACTAGACACTACAAAGCTTTAAATTTATAAAACAGACTCTCTAAACCTAAACCACACAACCGGCAAGTGTACCGGTCAATGTAGTACAGTCTAAGCAAGTCCGAGTATCGAACCACAGGACTCTATGTATCACGCAAACTAGACTCTGACAAACGCTGACAGACACGACTAAGACTTGTTTTAATTGTTTTGGGGGGGGGGGGTTACGGAAAACTAGGAAATCTATATTAAACTACTAAATTAAACTAAAATTAACTAATACGAAATAAGACTGAGGACTTTTCTTTATGCGAGAACGAGACCACCTAGACAAGAATCCTGAATTGTTTTTAAGAGATTACCGATTAAGTTAAATGCACGAGTTATGGAACCGGGATCGTAAAGTACTAAACCTATTAAGAACCAACGAGGCCCCTCGACCCTTCTCAAGGAGAAACCTGTGGCACTACCTAGGCCGTTAATTCTACCGGTTATTAGACGCCTTTCCAGTTGTCTAATTATTGTGTAAGTACCCTAATGTTGACCTATTCTTTTCCAATCCTAGGTCTAGGGTAGTTTGAATTAATTAATTTGACTTGATAGACTAATAAGACCGACAGGTAAACCAAGACATAACCTTTCCCAAGGCCTATCTAAAGCAATTCGCCGGGTAAGACCTACCAATAGCCCCTCACTTTCCAGGTATTAGGACTAGTAGAACACTAAGACTTAGCAAATTATTACTAATTACTTCTAGGGGTTATTGGCCAATTCTCCCTAAAGAGTATAGGTTTTCTTATGTGATATAGACACTCACCGAAATCCTAAACCCTAATATGACTCTATGTTGTGATATAGACCGTCACTAAGAATCATATGAAGCAAGTAATAACAATAAACCAATTCAAAGCATGCATATACATCAAATCATTAAATCAAACCTTTTACAAATCACAACCAATCCATAAACATCATGCAAATAACATAAACCGGTAAAAACGTTATATCAATCCATTCATCAAAGTCTAGGCGGTTTATAAGTTTAGCCAAGCATACTAAAACATGAAAACAATTCAAAGAAATCTAAACCGGAATTCATCATCACAAGTTTCGTAAGAAAAATTAAGAATAAAGAACTAGAAAACCCGATTCGATCTTCAAGCCTTCTTCCCCGAACTCGTACCGATGATTCCTAGGCTTCAAGAACTCCAAAATTGCTCCAAGAATGCTCCAAGAGTCGCCCAAGATGCCCCAAATTCGAATTAGGGTTTTTTTCCAAGTTAAGGATGTTTATATATATTTCCTTTTCACAAACCCTTTTAATTTTCGTATTAATTTCCAATCAGAACGTTCTGGCTGGCCGCCAGAAACTCAGGGACTTAGTGGTGGGGTGCCACCTTGTTTTTCAGCTCATTTACTAACTTCAGACTCTCGCCAGGTGCCAGAAACTTGCTCAGTGGGTGATGGGGTGCCAGAAAGTGACTCTTCAGCTTTTCCAACATGCTTCAAGACTTGACACTTCAATATTTTAACTCGTTTTACTCGGTTTCTCGCATATTTGAGCATCAAGACCTACAAAACACGATTTGATCAATAGTATACATATTCTAACCAAAAACAAAACTAAATATAACGAAAATTATACAAACTTTACACGAATAAATGATGTATTTTGCAATACATCAAACATCCCCACACTTACTCTTTTTTCGTCCTCGAAAAAGAATTATGCAACGGAATCAGAAACAAACAATTACCCGGGCCAAAAGTATAGGTATAATTAATTAAAACCAAGATTTGCGTTAGCCGCGATTGCGAATATACTTATCCCTTTAAACCCGAATCCAGTCCTAAACCCTTATCATGTAAATTTAGTTTAAGTGCGGTCAGTCTACCTAGGGTCTCACGCTAGAATCTACAGTCCACCTACCCCCAACTCAAGCTTATAGGACTAAAAGAACGATCATTTGACCAATTCCTAACCGTTTTATACCAAGATAAAGAGAGTTTGAAATCAAATCTATTTTTTTCTCATTTTCTCTTTTTTTTTCTTTTCTAGCTTGCTTTTTTTTTTCATTCGTGAGACTAGACGATGCTTTCCCTAACCCAGCGGTATTCCGACTGTAGAGTCACTATCCCCAATCACAGATTACATGGGTTTCGGTACTTTTATTCGGCAAGTCGATTTCACACATCCTAGAGGCATTCCGGCTGTAGAGTCGCTATCCCCAACTCGGATTACATAGGCCTGTGTTACTTTCATTTAGTTTCTAGCTCACTTTTATTCTATTTTTTTTCTTTTTCAGCGAGATATGATAAAAAACTCTAACTATCTTAGCTTATAACGGCATCCCTTATACTATTTTTGCCGGTTTTAGTTTCCCATATTTCCCAGGCGAGAACCCACTAGCAGACCGACAATTAAGGTATATTAACTCAAAGGGACTTAAAACCAAAACCCGGGCCTATCCACATATCCCAAACTAGACGCAAACTCAGTTTATTATAATCTCATATTATTATTATTTAAACCCGAGCAAAAATTTTTTTTTTCTATCATTTTCCGTTTAAAAATGCAAACTTCTTTTATTTCAAAGACATTTTCTATTTTTTCAATTTTTTTGGATTTTTCAATTTTTTTATTTTTTTGTATTTTTTAATAATTAAGACTCGATTATTTACATGTATCCCATCCCCACACTAAGAGATTGTATTGTCCCTAATGCAAGAACGTAAATACGACTCAACAACTACCTAAAAATAAAAACCGCAAACGAAATAAAAAAAAAATATACAACAACAACAAAAAGGAAAACGACTTAGCTGAGTATGTGAGACTGTCAAAGTGCCAGTCGTTTCCACATAAGCCCTCCAATTCGATACGCGCTCAGCAAACAACTCCTAACCTCGGACACGCGAACGAAAGCGGCTACAACAATCAACCTAAGCAAACAAACACCAAACACTAGCAAAAGATAATATGCAAACAAGCTACTAAGTGTTAGTGCAAGCATCCAACAACCAAAAGTTAACCATCCCCAAAATCCCAACCAACCTATTTAACGTATTTAAGTACAAACCAACAAACGAGGATCAAAAACAGCATAAAGATAAAAATAAACAAAAGATATAAGCTGTCATCCTCGCTCTACTCCACATCATCTAACTCCCCATCACCCGCCTGTGTCCCACTGGGCCCTTTCTTGAGCAAGTGTCTCGGCCTCGTTTCCTGTTGGCCCCACTTAAAGTTCCTGCACCTGACATTCTGCAAAACAATTCAAGAATGGCAATACAAAGCAAACAGAATATTAGTTACAAACTATTTTTGGTATTTTTGATTTTTTCATTTTTTTTTCATTTTTTTTTTCATAAACGGTACATTCAAACAACGGCCGTATAGCATTTCGTTCGCGGCCGTTGTTCGAAAACAAGTGACTTTATGCAACACAATTGCAAACCGACTCCGCCCGAATGGAGATTGAGTACGAGCGAAGCGGTTTGAATATCAAGTGAACATATCGACACTACACGACACTAGCAAGACTCGAAACACACTTAAAACGACACAAAGAACCCTAAAGACGCAAAACTCAACTCGACCTAAACTAGACGCAAAATACAAGACTTACAACCCTACCTCCTCCCGGCACTTTACTCGCCCTCGAGTAAAACCAAGTGCCGACAAAACATCCAATCTTAACGTAAGTGTGGAAGCAACGGAAACGGCGTGCGCGTTTAGTGAAAAATTATGTCTTTATCTCAAAAAGCGCAAACCGTATCCCCACACTTAAGTGTTACCTATCCCAAACCAAATCACAATCCGAAGCAACATTGAGTGTAAACCGGTGGAAGTTGAAAAACTTATTTTTTTTGCATTAGGGAAACGGGTTAAAACAGTGGCTAAATCTGATTGTTATGTCCAAAAATTCATCCAACCGAATCCCCACACTCGATGTTGCTAACGGTATACCCAAGACGTGATGAATATGGCAATCGAACACCCCAAACCGACCACCCGCAATCTATTTTCTGCTCAAACACTCAAACCGAAGCCAACCCACAAACTATTACATCCTCTAAACCTTGCAAGACTCAACATTCAACCAAAACCTAACCTGAAACTCAGTTATGATGAACATTAAAACCAAAACCCAAACCGAACAACCCGCAAACTATTTTCTGCTTCAACACTGAACCCGTACCCAAACCACAAACTAAACCCTAAACTAAACAATATAACTAACCTTAAAATTTAGTACTAAACTAAATAAAACTAAAACAGTGACTCAAAGTACAAGAAGGTGCAGGAGAAATACCTTGGATTCTTAGAGAAGGAAGAAGAGATTGAAAGATTTCAATTGAACCTTTAAGCCCCAAAACGAAAGTAGAGTTTTATGGTGAATTATGGCTGATGGATGGAGGAAATAGGTTGTGTTGAACTAAGGTGGGCGGCGGATGGGGAGGCGGTAGATGTGGTGAGGGAGAAGGTGAGCGGTGGTCGGTTAGAGGTGAGTGGCGGTTTTTTGGAAAAGAAGAAGGGTGGAGGGGTAATGGTGATGGTTAGTGACGGCGAGTGGCAGGAGGGGTGGTGAGCGGTGACGGCGTTGGGAAGGGTGGTCGGCGGGTGGTGAGATATGGGGGGTGATGTCTGGGATGAAATTATGGCAGTGGGGGTGAAAGATAGGTTAGAAGTGAAAGAGTCTTTTTTTATTATTTTTTTTTTATGTGCACCAGAGACACGTTCTGGCGGGCCCGCAAGCGACTTTTGATGTGGGTGGCGGGGTGCCACCACGGTGTGTTGTTTGATTTTAAAAATACTTGGGTTGCAGCTATGGTTTCTGGCCGGTGGCCAGAAAATTCAATAGATGGTGGCGGCCCGCCAAACCGTATCGATCTCCGATTTTTTTTTTTTTTTTTAAACCGATAAAATCTACCCAAAATTCCTTTTTCATGCCTTAGAAAAATTTTTAGTTAATTTCCAAACCATCCAACAACCAACAAAATTTTTTTTTCTACGCTTAGAACTTACTTGGATCGTTGTTTCTCTCCTAGATCCCTGCGAATCCTCGGTAATGCACTCCTGCAAACGACTCAACACACAGACAAGGACCCGACAAAACTAACAAAAACACACGTTAGCGACTAAAAATTACGAAAAATAAATGAAGATACAAACGGTACAAAATATACACTTGGGTTTTCAACTTGTCACATACTTATGGAGGATCAAAGAGATGCAGGTCACCTCCCAACACACACTCACGGGTTGTAGCATCATTATACTTATTGCTCGAATCAATCCAAACACCCTTATCACTCTCACAACCTCTCAACTCCTCATTTTGCGGTTTGAATCTAGACTCGTTATGTCGAAATCTCTCCCCAAACTGAGCTTTACTTAGGATCTCTAGCTTAGATTCTAAACACACCATTCTCGCTTCTAATTCCTCTACTCTCCTATCAGGTGGGTCCCCACACTTGAGTCCGATCACCTTCTCTAGACTAGGATCACTTATCACCTTTTCCTCATCTTTCTCGTCCTTCTCACACTCCCCTACCGACGATACCGCCTCCACTCTATAACTAGGCCCTCTCGAATTCATAACCTTAAAAACTACCGATTCCTCGCCCGCTCTAAGTGTGATGGTGCCTAAAAAGACATCTATGAGAGCTTTAGCGGTGTTCAAGAACGGGCGTCCTAAAATTAACGGTACGTTTTCATCGGCTTCCATGTCTAGAATAACGAAATCGGCCGGAAAAACAAACTTGTCCACCTTAACAAGCAAATTCTCCACTATTCCCCTCGGGTGTTTCACGGACCTATCAGCTAAGGACAATGTCATTCGAGTAGGTGAGAGCTCGCCTAAGTCTAGCTTCTCATAGAGAGAAAAGGGCATCAGATTAATGCTAGCACCTAGGTCGGCTAAGGCTCTAGTGTTCGTGTGACTACCGAATAGACAAGGAATAGTGAACACACCAGGATCGGTAAGCTTTTCGGGTAACTTATTTGAAACGATGGCCGAACACCCTCCATGCAATGGTACATTAGACAACTCACCTAATTTCTCTTTGTTCTTAAGAAGGTCCTTCAAAAATTTTGCATATTTTGGCATGGACTGGAGTGCCTCTATAAACGGAAGATTAATCTTCAATTGCTTGAAGATGTCTAAGAACTGCCCGTATTCCCTCGAGTATTTTTGATTCTTAAGACGTGAGGGAAACGGAACATACGCATGATTCACATAGGGTGAAGGTCTAACGTCTACGGGCTTTTTCTCGACTTTCTTCTCACTTTGGGACTCACCGGGCTGTGCGGTACTTGCTGGGCTTAGCCTCTTTTGCACTTTTTCGGGAGCCTCCATCTCTATCACTTCATCTATAATGTCTCCATCCTCATCGACTTCTCTCTCTTCTACACTCGGGTTCCCTACGGTTCTGCCACTACGAGTGGTAATGGCTTTTACATGAGCGTTCGGGTTAGGTTGGGTGTTAGCTGCAAACTGACCGGGTAATCTTTCATCTAACTTCCTAGACATATCACTCACAACCCTAGAAAGATCTTGGACCGCAGCTTGGTGATTCTTAAGCATAAGATCATGTTCACTAAGTTTCTTTTGGGTATTTTGATCCCTAACAATTAGTTGACTCATCATGGACTCCATTCTTTCCATGCTACCCCCTAAATCGAAACTTGAACCTTGACCTGTTTGAACCTGATTATTTGGCCCCCCATCCTTGACTTGCCCATTTAAGCCCCCACTGAAAAGCGAACCTAGACCTCTATTTGGATTTTGGGCTATTTGAAAACCAGGAGGTCCATTTGAGCGAAAATTGTTATTATTATTAAAATTATTATTATTATTTCGCCAACCCGAGCCAAGATTATTGTTACCAAACCCGCTAGACTGACCTCTACCAAACCCTCCTCCTAGATAATCACATTGCTCCTCACCAACTAGTAAAGGACATGCACTCGTGTCGTGACCCCCTCGACAATACTCACATTTGTCTATCTTAGCCCTAATTTCTTTGAGTTCCCTAGACATGTTTTCCAAAACAGAGGCTAAACTAGGATCCATGGTGACATGGTTCACCCCTCGGGCGGGTGTACTAGTAGTGGTGTGGGAATTACCACTTTGATACCTCTGATCGGATCGTGCTTGGGATTGAGACTGAGCAAACGCCTCAAAACGCTCTCTACACTCAGCTACTGTAAGAATACCCATCATATGCCCCCCCGCATTAGTGTCGAACCTATCACGAGTCTCTTGGGTGAGACCGTTGTAAACTTTCTCACACAAAGCCCAATCAGAAAGACCATGCTGGGAGCAACGAGCACAAAGGTTTTGGAAACGCTCCCAAGCAAGGTAGTAAGGCTCGTCGGGCTCCATGCGAAAAGAGTGGATTTGGTCCCTAAGGCGTGCGGCTTTAGCGGGCGGGAAATACTTGTTCAAAAAGGCTTGACGAAGCCCCGCCCAAGTGGTAAAGGTACCGGTTGGTTGAGAGTCCAACCAAGTAGCCGCACGGCCGGCTAATGAAAACGGGAAAAGCTGTAAGTAGGTGGCATCGTTGGGTGCACCGCTAAGGCTAAAGGTAGCTAGCATCCTAGAGAAACGGTTAATGTGGGCCGGAGCGTCCTCATCATCTCGGCCATGGAATTGGATACTATTGGTGATGGCCTGCATAGCATAAGATGGAATTTGCCATGAATTTTCATTAACTATGGGTGGAACGGTGATGGGTGAGGCGAGGCCGGTGAAATTTTGGGTGGCTTGCTGATGGACGGTTTGCCTAGGGTTGGCCATTGGTTCTAAGTTTTCTGAATTACTAGAGGTACTAGAAGTAGGACTATTGGGTGGGGAAACCTTGGGTGAAGTTTTAGGTGAACGGTTTGGCGAAGGTGGTGGTGTGGGAGGCGGGGTGGGTAATGGGGTGGAATCAAAGTTGGGAAAACGAGAAAAGGATGAAGAAGCAACCTGAGGGCCTTGGCCCAACTGAGATGATGACTGCTTGACTGGTGGTGGTGGTCCGTGCGAGCGCAGATGTGGCATCCACTACAAGCAAAAACCTGAACACAAGAAAAGCAGACAGAAGTTACTACGACTCAAGATGAAAACAAAAGACACAAAACAAAATAAAACACGTAGCACGTATTTGTCACTGAAATCTATCAAAGCTAATGAACGCGATTGCCAAGAGTCCCCGGCAACGGCGCCAAAAACTTGATGTGTGCTAAACAGACTATAAAATTAACTAAGTTAGACTCTCTAAACTAGACACTACAAAGCTTTAAATTTATAAAACAGACTCTCTAAACCTAAACCACACAACCGGCAAGTGTACCGGTCAATGTAGTACAGTCTAAGCAAGTCCGAGTATCGAACCACAGGACTCTATGTATCACGCAAACTAGACTCTGACAGACGCTGACAGACACGACTAAGACTTGTTTTAATTGTTTTGGGGGGGGGGGGGTTACGGAAAACTAGGAAATCTATATTAAACTACTAAATTAAACTAAAATTAACTAATACGAAATAAGACTGAGGACTTTTCTTTATGCGAGAACGAGACCACCTAGACAAGAATCCTGAATTGTTTTTAAGAGATTACCGATTAAGTTAAATGCACGAGTCATGGAACCGGGATCGTAAAGTACTAAACCTATTAAGAACCAACGAGGCCCCTCGACCCTTCTCAAGGAGAAACCTGTGGCACTACCTAGGCCGTTAATTCTACCGGTTATTAGACGCCTTTCCAGTTGTCTAATTATTGTGTAAGTACCCTAATGTTGACCTATTCTTTTCCAATCCTAGGTCTAGGGTAGTTTGAATTAATTAATTTGACTTGATAGACTAATAAGACCGACAGGTAAACCAAGACATAACCTTTCCCAAGGCCTATCTAAAGCAATTCGCCGGGTAAGACCTACCAATAGCCCCTCACTTTCCAGGTATTAGGACTAGTAGAACACTAAGACTTAGCAAATTATTACTAATTACTTCTAGGGGTTATTGGCCAATTCTCCCTAAAGAGTATAGGTTTTCTTATGTGATATAGACACTCACCGAAATCCTAAACCCTAATATGACTCTATGTTGTGATATAGACCGTCACTAAGAATCATATGAAGCAAGTAATAACAATAAACCAATTCAAAGCATGCATATACATCAAATCATTAAATCAAACCTTTTACAAATCACAACCAATCCATAAACATCATGCAAATAACATAAACCGGTAAAAACGTTATATCAATCCATTCATCAAAGTCTAGGCGGTTTATAAGTTTAGCCAAGCATACTAAAACATGAAAACAATTCAAAGAAATCTAAACCGGAATTCATCATCACAAGTTTTGTAAGAAAAATTAAGAATAAAGAACTAGAAAACCCGATTCGATCTTCAAGCCTTCTTCCCCGAACTCGTACCGATGATTCCTAGGCTTCAAGAACTCCAAAATTGCTCCAAGAATGCTCCAAGAGTCGCCCAAGATGCCCCAAATTCGAATTAGGGTTTTTTTCCAAGTTAAGGATGTTTATATATATTTCCTTTTCACAAACCCTTTTAATTTTCGTATTAATTTCCAATCAGAACGTTCTGGCTGGCCGCCAGAAACTCAGGGACTTAGTGGTGGGGTGCCACCTTGTTTTTCAGCTCATTTACTAACTTCAGACTCTCGCCAGGTGCCAGAAACTTGCTCAGTGGGTGATGGGGTGCCAGAAAGTGACTCTTCAGCTTTTCCAACATGCTTCAAGACTTGACACTTCAATATTTTAACTCGTTTTACTCGGTTTCTCGCATATTTGAGCATCAAGACCTACAAAACACGATTTGATCAATAGTATACATATTCTAACCAAAAACAAAACTAAATATAACGAAAATTATACAAACTTTACACGAATAAATGATGTATTTTGCAATACATCACACACACGAAAGAGGCAAGTGTACCCCGTTATATATGTAGTAAAGTATAGGTAAGAACCAAGTATCGATCCACGGAAATGGGCGGAGAAATAATACTAGACCTTTGCCACTAAATTACCGGTAAAAACATAAGTTGTTTTGGTTTTAATTAATCTAAAGTAAGCATAAATAAATACTTATAAAACATAGTAAATTATATATAAATAGCCTTGCTTAATACACAACCAAAGCATGTCAACTAAGTCAGTTTTGGCACTAGAAGCATTCGGTCAATTTTCCATTTTGAGACAATTAGTATCCCTTTCGGGAATCCTAACATGGCAATCATTCGGAAAGTTAAAACGATAAACACACTTTAACCACCTAAAATTGCTCTTTAACGTGCAATTGATAAATGTCTATGAAAATCTCCTAAAAATAAGTTAGTAATCCGTTAGGAGTTTTCTAACCTCACTTAATCAAGGAAAGCAACACCGATAAACACAATGCAACCACCGAGACAAGCATAAACTAGATTAAATCACAACCGAGTTCATTTTACAAATCTTGCTCATAAATTCACCAAGATAGCAATTTTGGCCGAAACTACTAACTAAGCTACCAAATCATGGCAAGAATTCATAACAACACCATCTAACCCGTTAGAGTCCTTCCGTGAGGGCAAGCTTTCTTGATTAACAATAATTACATTTTATTAAACCACTAACCATTTCTAGTATCATGGTGCCCACATTTTAACCAAGTTAAACCAGTTAACCAAATTAAAAGTTTACTAATACATGATTAATTAAGCTTCATTTTTCAACTATCTTAACTAACCAAGCACCAATCATCCAACACAATTACTTATAATCAAGAAATCAATATCAATAACAAGGTTGCAAACTAATCATCAAAGATAATCATAGAAAATACTTCAAAATGTCATTACAAACAAAGATTAACATACTAATGGCTATAATCAAGCAAGGGATTGTTGTGTTTTTGCCCTAAGGCTACAATAATACATAAATATTAATCTAAATGCTTGAAACATTAACAAAATTCTGGAAAGATTAGAAATCCAAACCATAAACAAGCACAAGATTAAGAATCTGGAAGATAACGAAGCTTATCGGCAAAATGTGGCTTGAATCCGGGTGAAAGCAGAAGCATCCGGAGCCTGAAAATCGCCAGAATCGTTCCCAAAATGTCCAGAGTTGCGAGCAGAATGTTTCTGCAAGTTTTTCATATCATTTTGCGTTACTTTATGGCACGACCGTTCACTTTTTGCATTATTGGTGTTACTGTTCGCCATACCGCATGACATCATCAGATCTTGACCGGTCTTCAGATCCGCACGGGGGTGCAATGGGTTGCACGGGCGTGCGTCTCCGGGGTTGGGGTGGCACGAGCAACTGCACTGGTAGTGCATATACGGGCTGGTGCTGGCCATCGCATCCGAACGGGGGTGCCACTATTCGCACGGGGGTGCGTTACCGAGATTTCGTTGCACTCCTGATCGCACTGGGTGTGCAACACCGAGCTGAGCCTTGTTGTCGCATCCGCACGGGGGTGCCACCATTTGCACGGGGGTGCGTTCCCGAGATTTCGTTGCACTCCTGATCGCACTGGGTGTGCAACGCCGAGCTGAGCCTTGTTGTCGCATCCGCACGGGGGTGCAACTTGCCCAGATCAGATTTCTTCACAGAATCTTCGCAGCTTTGTTGTTTCACCCGAAAAATCATCGTTTTCATCATTTTCTTGTTTGTTATACTGTTTTAGGCCTGTAAACAAAAATATACCTGATTAAGTATCCGAATGACGGTTTTACGGCCGAAAACGCATAAAATGGGGATAAAATGGGGGACAAAAATATGTGTAAATTAGTGAATATCAAATCTCCCCACACTTGAACCTTGCTTGTCCTCAATCAAGCTAAACTAAAATGCAATAAAAGATAGAATCAAACAAGAACGAAAATTTACACACTATTTATTGAAATAACTACAAACGGTTAGCCGGTTTTTCGAAAGACAACATCAAATGAATCAAACCCAAACAAGCATATGCAAATATAGGGTGATAACCAAAAAGCCGTGACTCACTTTCAATTAACTTAACATGTTAATCTTCACACAACTCACAATGTTCACACACACTCGGTTTTATTTATGAAACATACATAAAATGTGTATGTGCAAACACTCAATGCGTCGTCAATGAAATGTGTAATATCATAAGCTTGTCATATGATCTCGTCTCCACCATCTAACATGCGAAAAAGTGTAAATCAAGAGGTCTTTACGGGGTGTAACGTTAGGCTTGGGCGAAGGGTATGGAAATGAATATTTATAGTGGCGAAATGGTTAAAACTCGGTAGTAGCGTTTAACTAGCAACACACAATACAACTATACATACAATTGCCTTAAAAAGGCGACTTTTGCGAAATCGAGCTCATCAACGACATTTTAACATGTTAGCATTCAAAATTGCTCGATTTTTGTCCACTTCACCCTATTTTAGGGTGTTTTATTTTCTGTTTTTTTTTTTTTTTTTTTTTTTTTTTTTTGCATACGAATGGATTTATACAATGAATAATAAACTATAACAAGCGCTAGTTAAACGATTATTTTGACCGAGTTTCAACACTAAAATGTTTAAAACATAAAAAGGCTAAATTTGGCTAAGTGGGCGATTATGTTCGGTAAACAAAGGTAAACGGGAAGGCTCGGCATGGTTAATCCTAAAGGTAATTTAAGGTTTACGGGAAACACAACACAAAGAACAAGGCTAACAACAAAGGGGTAATCTAAGTGCCTCTATCACTTTTACATAATTCCGCAAGTTCATGGTCTTAACAAGTATGCTAGTGACAAGTTCTAAATTACACATGACATCCGGCTCACTCCTACTCCGAAATGAACAAATATATAACAATTTCAAGGCTCAAATATGCTCATGTAACGGAAGGAATGGGTAAAAGTGTGAAAACTATCATGCAAGTCTTTCTTTGTTTGTCATGCTTTCTGGTTTCCTTTTTCAAAATTTATTTTGCTTGTCGAGTTTTTATCATGTCCGAAGCTTTCTAAAACACAACCAACCAGTTTATTTACTAAAATATGTACAAAATACGGATATTTTTGAATGATTTTTCTGGTTTTTTTTTTAGAGGACAAACAAAGTTAACAAAGTTAACCCCCTCCCCACACTTGAACTTCGCATTGTCCCCAATGCGAAACCCGAAATATAGAGATAAAGGAGAATAATACTCCCCTGAAGATAATTTTTATGCAACGAGACTTCCAAGCTGTATCTGTGATGTGCTTCCGGTCCAAGACTTGATAGCCGAAATCTGCAAGTATGTCACAAGGTGCAGCAAAACAGAACAGAAACAAATAAACCAAATAAACCATAATATACATAAATAGAAGTACTAAAATCCAAACAAAGACAACACATAAAAGCTAAATTGTCTGAAAATAAAGAGTACATAACCGGGGGTGTTGAAATAACAACCAAAATGAACACCCGAAATATAAAGTACTGAAATGCTACTACCACCACCAGCTACTCATCATCACCGTCAGCACCACCTCCTGGTTGACTCGCATTTGCTCCTGGTTCAGCTGCATTTGTTGAAATTGCTGGTACAAATCAGGATAAGATGGGATGCCGGGTGGCCAGTCTTGGTGCTGCTGGAACTGCTGGTGTGGTGGTGTGGGTGGTTGCTGATTCTGCTCCTCCTCTTCATGCTCAGCCGAACACACAGTTATGAAGATTCTGTCAAACTGATCTGGGTGTTTCGCACGGGCGTGCGAATGGACGCATGGTCATGCGTCATCGAGATCAGTGGTGGTGCGGTCTTGATTATCGGAACATGACGGGATTGCACGGACGTGCGACTGCTCGCATCACTGCACATACCCGGCACCACAGTTAAAAATCATGAACGACCCGCATACGCACGACCGTTCCATGTACAAAACGACCGTGCGATCCTGTTTTCTACAGATTCTTAACCCCGAATCAGAACAGTCAAATCTTTTCGAAATTTTTCAAGTTTTTAATGACAGGGGGTTAGGAAATCAGCCGGGTGTTCATGATTTGTGAAGTTCTTGCAAGGGCTAGGGTTTCGATTTGTTTATGAAGGGAACCCTAAAAAGCCTTGAAGAAATCGGAGAATCTAACCCTAGAAAGCGATAAAAACGGGAAATCGACAAGAAAAAAAAACAAACCATGCGAGAAGATTTAAGAAACCGTGCGAAAAATGGTGCGATTTTGGGGAAAAATCGGCCAGGAACGAGAGTGCAGTAGGGTTTCACGAATGTGAGAAGTGGATGCAGATGAGGGCTTTTATATGGAACAATGAAAAAATGCCCCTGACCATGCGCACGGTCATGCGGATATTCGCACGGGCGTGCGGATCCGATGTTGACCCATTCTTGCACGTTGACCTCGGTAATGCACGGGGGTGCGACTCGAGGTGCATGCCAGCCCGAAATCGCACGGGCGTGCGACCCATGGCACGGCCATGCCAAATCTGCAGATGTGTCTGTTTGCTACAGAAACCAGTTTCAGCACTCTTTTTGGCCGTTTTTCGCCATTTTTACCATCCGCAACATGTTTTAACAATATTCCCATGTAGACCATTCACTCGGCACGTACAAAAGCTGTACAAACTAACGGAAACTACCAAACACTCCTAATTTACGCTAAAACTAGAAAAACACATAAAAGGATGATTTTACCCTTTAAAGCGACAAAGACGCTCTTGCTACATTTTTGGTCCTCGAGTCAGTAGCGTAGACTCATGCTAAATTTTTGTCGGCGAGTCGATAGCAAGACTCGTGCTAAATTTTTTTCGGCGAGTCGATAGCAAGACGCATGCTAAATTTTTGTCGTCGAGTCGATAGCAAGACTCATGTCCCCACACTTAAGCTGTATGCGGGGTGTGGAGCTCGATAACCTCCACCGCCGACTCGATCGGCCCTCCAACGTAAACCTTCAACCGATGCCCATTTACCATGAAAATAACGCCGTCCGCGTTCTCTATTGCAACAGTCCCATAAGGAAATACCTCTTTTACTGTGTATGGTCCTGTCCAACGTGAATGAAGCTTTCCTGGAAATAAGGGCAACCGCGAGTTGTAAAGAAGAACAAGATCGCCCGCTTGGAATTGTTTGTGGTCCTTCAAGCGTTTATCGTGCAATCTCTTTGTGCGCTCTTTGTACAACACGGAGCTTTCATTGGTGTGTTGTCTCAGCTCTTCCAATTCATGAATCTGACAAATTCATGAATCTAACAAATCATGAATCTGAAGAAACCGGGCTTCAGCTCCAGTTTTTAAATCCAGATTTGCGGTTTTTAAAGCCCACATTGCCTTATGCTCCAATTCCACCGGTAAATGGCATGCCTTTTTCGTAAACATGCTTCTTGTCTTGTCGTCCACCATGATGATGTGTCCTTCATCGGCTGGGCCCTCGGCCTAAGTGGGTACCACCTGCTCGTCCACAGCTACTACGAGTTGCAGCGCAACCGCACGGGATCTCTCACGAAGACGTCTCCTCAGATCACGCTCGGGTTCGTCTGAAGGCTCAGCAGCGTCGGGAGCGGGGGTTGAGGACAACAACCTGCAAACGAGAAATTGACACACATGCATATAATATTATTATAATAAAGTTTTTTTTTTTGCTGAAAAGAAACAGAATATTATTTTAATTGGGCTGAAAAATTTATAAAAATCCGAAAATGGGCCCGAAATTTTATAAAAATAAAAGCAATGAAAATAATCGAATCGGCTAGTGTAAAAACGACTTTTAAGAGCCGAAAACTCAACGAATAAATGAATAAATAAATCCGGATTAGAACAACTAAATGGAATAAAAATTTACAAGTGTACAAAAGAATCACGAAAACGAATAAATTGAATTAAAAGCAAGAAATATTAACAAATAAATAATCACGAAAATATACACAAATATTTTACAAGTATATACACCGATAAAACAATGACTCGGGTCGTTCCTAAAACTCGCCACTTCCCTGGCAACGGCGCCAAAAACTTGACGTGTGCGCGACTGTACATATTTTTACAATGAAATTACACACGATTTGGTTTTAAATTTATAAAAGTGATTATTACTTTTACATCAAAACACACACGAAAGAGGCAAGTGTACCCCGTCATATATGTAGTAAAGTATCGGTAAGAACCAAGTATCGATCCACGGAAATGGGCGGAGAAATAATACTAGACCTTTGCCACTAAATTACCGGTAAAAACATAAGTTGTTTTGGTTTTAATTAATCTAAAGTAAGCATAAATAAATACTTATAAAACATAGTAAATTATATATAAATAGCCTTGCTTAATACACAACCAAAGCATGTCAACTAAGTCAGTTTTGGCACTAGAAGCATTCGGTCAATTTTCCATTTTGAGACAATTAGTATCCCTTTCGGGAATCCTAACATGGCAATCATTCGGAAAGTTAAAACGATAAACACACTTTAACCACCTAAAATTGCTCTTTAACGTGCAATTGATAAATGTCTATGAAAATCTCCTAAAAATAAGTTAGTCATCCGTTAGGAGTTTTCTAACCTCACTTAATCAAGGAAAGCAACACCGATAAACACAATGCAACCACCGAGACAAGCATAAACTAGATTAAATCACAACCGAGTTCATTTTACAAATCTTGCTCATAAATTCACCAAGATAGCAATTTTGGCCGAAACTACTAACTAAGCTACCAAATCATGGCAAGAATTCATAACAACACCATCTAACCCGTTAGAGTCCTTCCGTGAGGACAAGCTTTCTTGATTAACAATAATTACATTTTATTAAACCACTAACCATTTCTATTATCATGGTGCCCACATTTTAACCAAGTTAAACTAGTTAACCAAATTAAAAGTTTACTAATACATGATTAATTAAGCTTCATTTTTCAACTATCTTAACTAACCAAGCACCAATCATCCAACACAATTACTTATAATCAAGAAATCAATATCAATAACAAGGTTGCAAACTAATTAACATACTAATGGCTATAATCAAGCAAGGGATTGTTGTGTTTTTGCCCTAAGGCTACAATAATACATAAATATTAATCTAAATGCTTGAAACATTAACAAAATTTTGGAAAGATTAGAAATCTAAACCATAAACAAGCACAAGATTAAGAATCTGGAAGATAACGAAGCTTATCGGCAAAATGTGGCTTGAATCCGGGTGAAAGCAGAAGCATTCGGAGCCTGAAAATCGCCAGAATCGTTCCCAAAATGTCCAGAGTTGCGAGGAGAATGTTTCTGCAAGTTTTTTATATCATTTTGCGATCGCAAGGTCGTGCACTTTATGGCACGACCGTTCACTTTTTGCATTATTGGAGTTACTGTTCTCCATACCGCATGACATCATCAGATCTTGACCGGTCTTCAGATCCGCACGGGGGTGCAATGGGTTGCACGGGCGTGCGTCTCTGGGGTTGGGGTGGCACGAGCAGCTGCACTGGTAGTGCATATCCGGGCTGGTGCTGGTCATCGCATCCGCACGGGGGTGCCACCATTCGCACGGTGGTGCGTTACCGAGATTTCGTTGCACTCCTGATCGCACTGGGTGTGCAACGCCGAGCTGAGCCTTGTTGTCGCATCCGCATGGGGGTGCCACCATTTGCACGGGGGTGCGTTCCCGAGATTTCGTTGCACTCCTGATCGCACTGGGTGTGCAACGCCGAGCTGAGCCTTGTTGTCGCATCCGCACGGGGGTGCCACCAACCGCACGGGGGTGCAACTTGCCCAGATCAGATTTCTTCACAGAATCTTCGCAGCTTTGTCGTTTCACCCGAAAAATCATCGTTCTCATCATTTTCTTGTTTAGTATGCTGTTTTAGGCCTGTAAACAAAAATATACCTGATAAGTATCCGAATGACGGTTTTACGGCCGAAAACGCATAAAATGGGGATAAAATGGGGGACTAAAATATGTGTAAATTAGTGAATATCAACCATTAAGAAACAAGTTCTTTCTTTTTTTCGCAACAAGTTCAAAGAGTCTTCGGAAAACAGACCGGAATTATTTGTTCGAACATTAAAAAGATCTCTGAGGCGGACCGGGATTCTCTGATTGAGCACTTTATAGAGCAGGAGATTAAAGAGGCCGTTTATGAGTGTGGGGACGAAAGGGCTCCTGGTCCCGATGGTATGAACTTTAAATTCATCAAACATTTTTGGAGTTTGTTTAAGGATGATTTCTTGACGATCTTTGAAGGTTTTTATAATTTGGGGGAGATTGCTCTAAGTAGTGGGGCTTCGTTCATAGCCCTGGTTCCTAAAGTTAAAGATCCGGTTACTCTTGGCAACTACAGGCCCATTAACTTGGTGGGAGCTATCAGTAAGGTCATATCTAAAGTTCTGGCCAATCGTGTGAGACTGGCGCTGGATGGTGTCATTTCTGACTCCCAGTCGGCGTTTCTCAGAGGCAGGTATATCCTAGACGGGCCCCTTATAGTCAACGAACTTATTACATGGTTGAAAAAGAAAAAAGACAAGGCAATTTTCTGAAAAATTGACTTCAACAAGGCATATGACAATGTCAATTGGAAGTTTGTGGTGAATATTCTTCGGCAAATGGGTTTTCATAACAAATGGTGCTCTTGGATTATGGGAATTTTGAAATCTGCGAATTCTTCTGTACTAGTGAACGGGTATCCTACGTTCACGTTTAGATGTGAAAAGGGTATGAGACAGGGTGACCCGCCTTCTCCTTTTCTTTTCTTGGTGGTGATGGAAGCCTTTTCTTGTATGATAGACAACGCCAAGTCGGCGGGGGTGATAAACGGTATCTCTACGCCCAATAACGGTCCGAATATTTCACATCTTTTGTACGCGGATGACGCCATTGTTATGGGGATGTGGTCTAGAGCAGAGCTACTTAATATTGTTAGGATCCTTCGGTGTTTCTTCCTCTGTTCAGGTCTCAAAATTAACATTGACAAGTCTAACCTTTATGGAGTTGGAGTGGGTCTTGGGCAAATCGGGGAGATGGCGGATGTGAATGGTTGTAAACCGGATTGTCCTCCATTCAAATATCTTGGGCTTACCGTTGGTGCTAATATGAATAGAGTTGCTAATTGGCTTCCGATTATCGACACTTTTCGTGCTCGCCTATCTACCTGGAAGTCTCGTCTTCTCTCGATCGGGGGTAGGGTGGTTATTATTAAATCTGTTTTGGAAAGTCTCCCGTGTTACTGTTTTTCGCTTTATAAGGCCCCTAAAAAAGTTGTGTCCGATCTGGAATCGATGATTAAAAAATTTCTTTGCGGTGGCTCTTTGGAGGAAAGAAAAATGCATTGGGTGGCTTGGGATGTGGTCACTCGACATAAAAAGAACGGAGGTTTGGGTTTAAACAAACTCGATATTACTAATATATCTCTCCTTTCTAAGTGGGGTTGGAGATTTAAGTCGGAAGAGAACAACTTATGGAAAAAGGTCATTGAAGCTCTTCATAAGAGTCGGACGGGCTGGGAGTGTATTCCATTCAAGAAATCCCTTTCCGGAGTGTGGAGTAATATAGCTAAGAATTTTGTGTTCACGAAGGTGGGAGGTAACCCTTTATGTAATTTTTTAAAAGGTTCGATCGGTAACGGGGAAGATGTAGCATTTTGGCCTGATACATGGCTCTTTGATGAACCTCTCAAGACAACTTTTCCTGGTCTATTTAGCAAGGAACCCAACAAAAAAGTTTCTGTGGCGGAAAGGCTGCATAGACAAAGTAACGATGCTGTTTTTACATGGAGCTGGAACTCGGATATCGAGGCTGCGGGTCTCTCCTCGAGGCTGGTTCAACTGTCCGGGTTGCTGGAAAATGTCCATTCTTCAGCTGGGGCGGCTCGGTGGAAATGGTCAGTAGATCCGAGTGGGAATTTCTCTGTTAAATCGGTCAGGAAGTTGCTGAAAAATGACATCAGACAGGATAATGGCTTTATTTTTTAATGGAGTAAGTGGATCCCGGCTAAAGTAAATATTCACGCGTGGCAGATGGAGTTAAAAAAAATCCCCACTGCCGAAGCTCTGAAGAAAAGAAACATTGGAATTACCGATACGGTGTGCCCTCTGTGTAGCTCGGATGAAGAGACAGCCGATCACCTGTTTTTTAGCCTGCTTCGTCGCGTCGAATGTCTAGAACGGGGTAAGTTCGTGGTGTAATATTCCTATTTTACGCATTTTCCCTTCAAGATCTTCTTTCGTTTCACAATGTCATCGGGTCGTCGGATAGGAAAAAGGACGCAGTTAAAGGAATAATTATGATAGCATGTTGGAGTATTGGCGAGCTAGGAATAACCTCAAATTCTCTAGTTCGGTGGCTAGAATTGAGGATATTATAAGTGAAATTAAGGCTTTAAGTTATCTTTGGTATTCGAATAGATCAAGGCATAGGGGTTTAGATTGGAAAGATTGGTGCTCTTTTGTAAATTTGTAATTTTTTGTTTGTGCCGGCCCAGCTTGGGTCGGCGTTTTTTCGGTTAATGAAATTTTACCTTTCAAAAAAAAGTTATTTGCAAAAACAGTTGCAGGATACAGCTCAGGATATAGAGCTGTATCTATGATCAAATAATGAGCGAAAATATAAAAGGTGACACAGGATGTACGAGGAAAGCCCTTGATCAATCTAGATCGCCGGCACAAAACCTCGGGAGCTGACAATCGCAGCTGCCTTTTCTTCTATTACTTCAAATATCAGGATACAGTACAGGATATGATGCGGATCAACTAGGTGTTACAATGTAATTTGAGTACAAGTGTTTGTGCGCAGTGATTGCTTGTAACTAGAGAGTAAAGTGTGCGAAAGAGAGTGAGTGAGTAAATCTGATCCGATCAATCTATTTAAAGTTAAACGAAAACAACTAACTATCCTATTATACTGGGATGCTTCGCATATTCCTTAAGTGAATGATGTAGTCCACTTCTTCCGGGTTCAACGTCTCTCATATAACTGGTTTGCCCGAGTCTTAAGGAAAAGAAGTCTTCTTGAACGTTGGAGACTTGCACCCCTAATCTGCACGTGGTTGAATAAGTTAATACCAGGATATCGTACCAGGATGTTACCAATGTCCTGATCCGGTATCCTGATCACAAATAAACAATCAAAGCCAGAATATTAATCAGGATATATGTTCAAAAAATGGCCCATAACAATTGTCCCCAAATATATCTGTTGGTATACCAATCCAACGGATATATTTTAAAACTTTATCTCGTAAACCGAGGCAATTAAAACGAAATGACGATCAAGATAGCACTATGTAACTTCCAACGCGCTTTTCACTCGATGGATATCCATTACGCCCCTATATCTTCTCTCTTCTTGTTTGAGAACCAGATATCATCAACAGAATCTCCAGGTAATCACTCATCCCTTCCTCATTTTCTGTTAATTTTATTCTTCCTCTAATGGCCACTAGAGTCCACTCTCAAACCGGTGAATCGTCGGAATCCTTCGTTCAGCAAAACCTTCTCAAAAATCCCGAGAAGGAGATCTGCGCTTTTGATAACACAGACATTGCAGCGTTGAGAGCCTCTGGCGCTTTCCCCGATGGCATGATTTTTAGACCATTTGATCGATCAATTCGATCAGATGTCTCCTCTGCCGATTGGGTCTGTTTTCCGACATACCCTTTCTCGCTAGGTCTTCGGTATCCATTTCCTGAGTTCATGATGCGATTCTTCCGAACAACTGGTATTTCCTTTGCCCAAACCATGCCCATGGTTTGGAGAGTATTGATTGTGATCAAAAATCTTCACTGTCCCGACCTCTGCATCGAGGATATGCCGATTGCTTACCGCCTCCGGTCACACGGTTCCAGTCGGTTTTTGCTCTTTTCAACTTCCAGCAAACCCCTTATACTTAAAGCCACCAAAAACGAGGATGGATGGCAACGCAAGTTCTTCTTCGTCAAACGAGACTCCATCTATGAGGGTGCCAGTCTTCCGGTGGAGTGGTTAACCACCGGTAGGGTCAAGAATATCCCTAGATACTTCTAGACTTTTATCCTGTGCTAATATCTTCTTATTTGATCTTTCTGTAGTGAACTTTAAGGAAGTAGCTCCCCCTACTACGGAATCCAAAAAAAGAATCGAAGCAGTTTACCAGTTACCGGCAAGTGACAGGAGTTTTACTACACACATCCCAAGTTCCAGTCAATATTCATCATCTGAAATGTATGGTAAGAATTACTTCATCAATGACTGATTAGCATAATATAATGAAGAGTAATAAGGATCTAGGCCTTCTCCCTTTATGCAGCACCAGCCAAGATCCCTGAGGTTTTCGACCTTGATGAGCTGGACAGTTATTCCGATCATATCCAGGTCAAGAAGGAGCCCAGTCCCAAGGCCACGGCTTCATCCAAACCCAGCAGCTCCAAAGCCATCATCATTCCCAAGCCTTCGCCAGCTACAAAGCCCCGGAGTTCAAGTTCTCGCAAAAGGAAAGAGACTGACTCACCTGCCATCTTTGATACGTTCCCCTATGAGAATCATGGGTTTATTGAGGCAAGCGGATTCATGACTTCTTTTCTCAACCAGGTTAGTATCTGTTGAGACAACAAAATATAGACCGAGGATAGTGGCAGGGGTGGTTAGGCAGAAGGGTTAAAGGGTTTAACCTTGCCTAACGCAGGTCGTGGGGTCCCCCCACGTTTGCAAGACGTGGAAGGAGGTTCACTAGTTTATGTTTCTTGTTTGAGGATCCAGTTCTGAAGTATTGTTCAGAAATGGATTGAGGAACAGAAAGAATAAGTGTAATGTCACTTTGAATGAGGGACACATTGAGTGAAGTGAATGTACGATGTAAAGGACCAGAGTTTGAGAGAACAAGTCTGATCCGGGATCCCTTTGTTAGTAAATGAAGTGTCATTATATAGGAGAAGACATGTCCCAAAGGAGTATTCATTTGACTAGTGAACCAGCTTGCAGTGAGGGGCTTACCCTTTCGGGGGTTGAAGCCTTTTGACCCCCGGGTAATAGCGTGCATTCTGTGGACCTACGTTGCTTTTACGGCTGTGGTTGGTGAGACTGTTTGGGGATGTGACTTGTTTACTGTTCCCGTGTTGCTTTACTCCATCTCCTCAGCTTTTTCAAGCGTTGAACCTTTTAACCTTTTAGGTGCTTTCATACTTGGTCATTTTATTTGGTCTCGGGCTACCCCCGTCATCAGCCCCCCAAGTCAGAGGTTTTTGGGAGTAGCTCAAAGACTTCTGACTTTTTTAAGCATCTGTTTTATTCCCTGAAGGTTTCAAGGATTCAAGGCTTGAAGGCCTGGAGGGTTGTTGGCAGTTAATGTTTGAATTTTGAATATCTGACAACTGATTTGATTGATGTGCAGCAGTTCATAGGGTGGCGGTTTTTGCACGGTGCACTGTTTACGTTATTGCCCCTATATTAACTTATCTTTATTTTCTCTTTTCCCATTTCATTATTCCATACAAGTTTTTCTGCAAGTCTTCCCTTTTTCTCTCAAGGTTAGTGTTAGTTTCTTTTTCTTTACTTTTCATAGTTTCTTTTCAAAAATGGGTGCCCTTAAGGATTTGGCAAAATCCTTTTCCCGGTTAACCCAAGAGGAAGTAGAGTTATTTTGTAAGGAATATGGTATTGGGATTGAGTTTACACCTACTGCTCCTGCGTGTGATGATTCTATCGATAAATGCCCAACTGGTTTCATCGCCCTTTATTGTCGTCACTTTGAATTTTCAAACTTTCGCTATCCGTTTTCTCTGTTTGTTTTGAATTTGTTAGAGTATTACCGGGTCTCTTTTGGTCAGATTCATCCGAAGGGCATGGCTAGGGTTTTACATTTCAAGGTTTTGTGCCGTGCCCTCGGATATGATCCCTCCTTATTGCTATTCCGTCGTTTTTTCGATTGGCCAAGAATGGCGATTGGTTTACTTTTGAAGCATCTAAGGTTGATTCCGGCCTTATTTCATCTATGGTTACCACGCTTGGTACTTGGAAGAATCGTTTTTTCTGGGTTTCTGACACTATTGTTCCGTTTAAAATGGTGTGGCGACACCCCGATGCTGTTCTCAATGAACCGGAACCCCTTGCATCTGATTTGAATGATGCTTTTCTTAAATCTATTCGTGAATGCCTTGCAAGGGTTCGTCCCTTCCCTGAGCATTTGCTGGTTTTGTTAGGGGCTAGTAAGTTGTGGGGAAAAGCTGACCGGGATCCGGTTCTGATGAGAGATGGCACGGGTATGCATTTTTGTTTTCTGCTTTCTTGTATTTTTCTAATTTTTGTCTCATGTTCTGTCTACTTGTTGTTTGCAGTTATGTCTGCCTTGGATTTTATCAAAAGTGATGACACTTCGGATGTGGTTTTTTGGGATGTTCCTGTTATTCCCGATGAAAATGCTATTGTCAAAGGTGCTGAACAAAGGTTTGAAGGTGCTGGGTATGTTAGTGTCTCGAATGTTAAGGGTTTTTCTAAACCTCTTGCTCCCAAGACTTCAACCCGGCGATCTACTCGCCGTCTGAAAGCTGTTCCTCAATCCACTTCTACTGAACTAGTGGAGTTGAGTGATGATATTGAAGAATCTGCGGATCAAGGTGTTGAGGCGGGTTCTGAAAGGGAGAAGAAGTTAGTTGTTCATGGTAAAAAGGGTTCAGCCAAGAAGGTTGCTGCTACACCTGTTCAAGGTTCTTCGAGTGTGGACGTTGAAGGGTTGGATCCTGATGCGGTTTATATGCCATGTTGGTCGGTAAAGGTTGACGATAGTTTTAAGGATGCTGCTGTTTGTGAAGAAGCTTTGAGTCATATTGCTCCTCCTTCTGTTCACAAGACTATCTCCGAAATGGATGATGATGTGATGTTGTCCCGGATGATTCTTAGTACTTGCAACCTTGCTGCTATGCTTCCTCAGGGGGTTGCTCGTTTTCGCCAAAGGATGCGAGAGTATGAAGAATTTTCCAAAAAGAAAGATAAGATGAAGTCTTCGATGGCGTCGATGAAAAAGGAGATAAGCAGCTTTGCTGAGAAGGAGGAAGCTTGGTCGAAGAAGGTTAAAGGCTTGTCCAAGCAGCATGAGATTGAAATGATTGACTTTAAGAAGAGCTTTGAGGCTGATCGGTTGAAGCTAAAGGCGGACAGGGAGGCTTTGTCTGTTGCCCAGAAAGCCTTTGATGAAGAGAAGGAGAGTTTGAAGGCTTCAGTATCTCGTGCAACTAGTGATAACCAGTGGTTGATTGAGCAGGGCTTTCAACAGGTTGTCACTTACCTGCTTCATTCTACCGAGTTTAATTCTGCTCTTGGTGATGTATATACAAAGTTGCTAAACTTGGGAAAACACCAAGGTCTCATTGCTGGTTACAAGCTGCATGAAGCTGGACATGCTCTGGAAAAGTCCCCCTTATTTCGTCCCGATGCTTCTGATGTTTCAAAAGCTCAGTTGAACAGATGGAGAGGCTAACCTATCCTTATGTTCATCAGGTTTCCTCTTGCTTTGGTAAGCCTTTGTCTGTTTTACAGGATTTGAAACCAGAGGGTCTAAATGAAAAGGTTTGCACTGAGGTCTTGGGCTCCCTTTCAAAGAAGAGATCTTATTCCGGAGATAGTGATGATACTCTCTCGAGTCTGCCGGATGTTTCGAAGGATGTTGGTTTAGAGACCTCAGCGGTTGGTGGTGATGATGGTGCTAAGGTTAAGAAGTCTAAGAAAGCCAAGAAGTCCAAAGCTGAAGGTTCCAAGCCTTCTGCCATCTGATGATTATTCGTAGCTTTCTTAGCAAAACACTTTATGGCTTGTAATGTTATTTTGAACAATATCAGGTTTCCAGGAACCCTTAAGGTTCCTGTTGGTGGTGTGTTGGGGCTGCATGGCCATCTGAACAATAGTTTACCTTGCAAGTTACTAGAACTTGCTTTAACTTTTATTTGAAAGTCTCTTATGACTTTCTTTGCTATGATATGATGGTTATTATGTTACTTGTGTTGTGTTTTTATGCCTGTTTTGCCTAGTTTGTTTGATAGGTTCTTAACCCTTCAAGCCTTTTGGCTAGTCGTTGTTGGGTTAAAGCCTTCAACGTTTCAAGCTTGTCGTGTGGGTGGCTTAAAGCCTTGATAGTTTTTGATTTGGTTTGTATGCTTTGCCGATGGATTTTTACTTGGATAATTTTTCCTTTTAACATTGTCTTTGTTGAGTTTGCGCTGTCTTTATGTTTTTACACCTTAAAGGGATCAGTGCTGCAGACACTTAGCCTTGGTATTTTTAACGAAAAGACATAGCACCTATCCTCTTTATTATTTCTTTGTGATTTATTTTTCTTCGTAAGCCTGTTTGTTGGTTATATTTCTAAGGCTTAAGGAACGATTGGTGTAGGCTGTTCAGACCTGTCTATGAGACAATTTTGTTTTGACTGAATGAGTCTCATGGAGTTGTATTGGTCTAGGAACTCACCCCTTATATAGGTTCATTCAACCCTTGAACCTATTGAGCGATATGGCCTGGGAGCTCATCCCCTTACATGGCCCTTGCCATGGAGTTTTTTGCTAGGTTCTCAACCTGATATTAGGATAGAAAGACAAGTTTGATAAAACAACTTCATTCGTTCAAGCAGTACTTGCTTTTTACAAAAGGTTTTCATAGTGTTGTTCGAGGTACATTTTGATACAAACCAAACTTTTCTGTCTAAACATGGAATTTTCTCAGGGTTTTGTCGTTCCAATGTCTTGGAAGCCTTTTGCCTTCTGAATCTGCTAGCTTGTAGGATCCGCCCTTGTGTGCTTCGAGGATGGTGTATGGACCTTCCCATTTTAGGCCCAGCTTTCCTTGATTTTCCTTTTTGCTAGCTTCATTGTTTCTGAGGACTAGGTCCCCTGGCTTGAATCGTTCATTCTTAACCTTCTTGTTGTAGTAGGCTTCCATCTTCTGTTTATATTTGGCTTCTTGGATTGCGGCTTGATCTCGGGCTTCCTCTAGGAGTTGTAAATTCAACATGGTCTCTTGTTGGTTTGTTTCGGGATACATGTTGACAACTCGTTGGGTTACAACTCCTATTTCAGCAGGGATTACAGCCTCAGATCCAAATACCAAGCTATAAGGCGTTTTCTTGTGGCTTGTTTTTTCGGTTGTTCTAATTGCCCATAGAACACTAGGCAATTCTTCGAGCCAATTGCTTTCATATCTTCCTAATCTCGTCTTGATGCCTTCCACTATGCTTCGGTTAGCCCTTTCAACCTGGCCGTTTGATTGCGGGTAAGCCACTGAGCTGAAGATCTGGTTGATCCTGTACTCTTTGCACCAAAGGCTGAAAGGCTTTTCAGCAAATTGCTTTCCATTGTCAGTGACAATCACTCCCGGCAACCCATAACGGCAGATGATGTTTTCCCAAACGAAGTCTATGACTTGTTTTCCTGTGATCTTTGCAAGGGGTTTAGCCTCGGGCCATTTGGTGAAATAGTCAATTGCTACTAGCAAAAATTTTACTCCTCCTTTGCTTGGAGGGAATGGCCCAACAATGTCCATTCCCCACTTATGGAATGGCCATGCCGAGGTTATTAGAACAAGATCATGTTTGGGACTTCTTGGGATTGGGGCATGGATTTGACAAGCATCACATTTCTTCAATTGTTCAATGGTGTCACGATGCATCGAGGGCCAGAAATATCCAAGGTTCATGAGTTTTGCAACCACCGACCTAGCTCCAAAATGGGCTCCACATACTCCTTCGTGTATTTCCTTGATCAAATACTTACTTTGTTCAGGACCAACACATCTTAGCAAGGGGGCAAGGTAACCCTTTTTGTAGAGGGTTTCTCCTTGTAACACATATTGTCTTGCTTTGATTTTAACCCTTTCGGCTTCTATTTGATCGTTGGGTAGTTCACCATTTTGAAGGAATTTTTTGATGGGAGTCATCCAGTTTGGATCTTCCTCAGTGACTACATCTTGGACCTCCAATTCATCAATCGATGGAGCCTTCAACACTTCAACCAACACCTTTTTAGTGAGGTGGGCAAAGGTGAGGGATGCTAATTTACTTAAGGCATCAGCCTTTTTGTTTTAGGACCTTGGAATTTGCTTGATGTTGCATGCTTGGAAGGTGTTCATCAATTCCTTGGATTTCTCTTTATATCTTCTCATGTTGGGTTCTTTAGCAACGTAGCTATCGTTGACTTGGCTTGAGACTAGCAATGAATCTGTGAACACTTCAAGCTTTTGAACTTTCATTTCTTTGGCCAGTCTTAAGCCGGCGATCAGTGCCTCGTATTCAGCCTCATTATTGGTGGTCTGAAAATCAAAACGGAGAGCATATGTGAATTCTAACCCTTCAGGGTTGATTAGAACTAACCCAGCCCCTGACCCTTCAACGCTTGAAGCCCCGTCGGTAAATAATTTCCAGGCTTCAGGGTTGGAGGGTTCAGTGGTTGTGGTGTTTACTTCATCAATTGTTTGGTTTGGGACTTCCACAAGGAAGTCGGCCAGAACTTGAGCTTTAATGGCTTTTCGTGGGACATAGGTGATGTTGTGCTCACCCAGTTCCACTGCCCATTTTGCTAGCCTTCCTGAGTTTTCAGGTTTTTCAAGCACATTTTTGACAGGTTGGTCAGTGACCACTTGTATAGGATGTACTTGGAAGTACCTCCTAAGCCTTCTAGCTGTTTGAACTTGGGCTAGGGCAAGTTTTTCGCGGGGAGGATATTTAGTTTCGGGTAATTTTAAAGTTTTGCTGAAGAAGTAAACGGGTACCTGAGCCATGTTTCGTTCGATTGTGAGGACTGCGCTTATCGCTTCTTCAGCAACTGATAGATAAACTGATATCAATTCTCCCGTTTCTGGGGCTGCAATGTCTGGCAAGGAGGCCAGGTGTTGTTTCATCTGGTTGAATGCTTCCTCGGCCTCATTGGTCCATTTGAAATCCTTCTTATCAGAACAATTTTTAAGTGTTTTGTAGAAGGGTAGGGACCTTTCAGCCAGCTTGGAAGTGAAACGCTTCAGGGCAGCAAGCTTCCCGTTTAAGCTTTCAACCTCTTTTTTGGTTTTTGGTGGTTTGGCTTCAAGGACAGCCTTTACTTTATTTGGGTTAGCTTTGATGCTTTGTTTTCCGATAATGTGACCCAGGAATTTTCCTTCTTCGAACCCAAACGAGCACTTTTCAGGGTTAAGTTTCATGTTAACCTTTCTGAGATTTTTGAAAGTTTCTTGGATGTCGTCAAGCATTTGATTCTCCGTCTTGCTTTTGATTACCAAGTCATCAACATAGGCTTCCATGTTTTTGCCAATTTGGCTTGCGAAAGCTTTGTCCACCAGACGTTGGTAGGTTGCACCGGCGTTCTTTAGCCCAAAAGGCATCTTCTTGTAACAGAAGATCCCTTTATCCGTGTGGAATGCCGTCTTTTCTTCATCTTCTTCTTTCATGAGTATTTGGTGATACCCTTTGTATGCATCGAGAAAGCATTTTAAAGGGTAGCCGGTAAGCGAGTTAACCTTAAGGTCAATTTCTGGTAGTGGGTAGCAGTCCTTAGGACAAGCTTTGTTGAGGTCTTTGAAGTCTATGCACATTCTCCAGGAGTTGTCAGGTTTTTTGACCATGACCGGGTTTGCAACCCATGATTGGTACTTAACTTCTCAGAGAATGCCAGCTTAGACGAGCTTCTCAACCTCCTGACAAGCAGCTAGGCTTCTTTCTGGTGCTAAGCTCCTTTTCTTTTGTACGACAGGCTTGACATCAGGAGGTATTCTCAATTCATGTTCAGCAATGCTTCGAGGGATTCCTGTCATATCTTCCGGACACCAAGCGAAGACATCGCTGTAATGTGTCAACAACTTTTCCAAATAGGAGAGAGTCTCTTGTGAGAGGTTTGGGTTGACCCTTATTCTTTGTTCAGGGTATTTGGGGTTTATGATGAGCCTTTGCTTGTCTTCTTCATTTCTGGGACTTTCACCTTCGATCATGTAGGCCTCTTGGGAGGGTTGAAGGGTTGCTACCCCCCTTTCGGTTGGGAATTTGGCCGTGCCATGCCCAACTGATACTGCCATAAACAAGACACATTGCCCTGGCCTTCCTATGATTACATCATAGTTCGAAGGTATGTTGAGGACTACGAAGGTAAGCGGCTGGACTCTCTACTTCTGACCTTCACTGAAGCAAACATCCAGTGTCAATTGCCCTAAAGGCTTGAGGGGTATATCGGCGATACCTTTTATGGAGGTTCCAGAGGGTTGAAGCCTTGAACGTTCTTCGTTGCTTAAGCGGTTGAAAAATTTCTCGAACATGATCTCAGTGGCTGCCCCAGTGTCTATGTATGCCCTATGTGTTTCCAACGTTCCAATGGTAGCTTCTACAACTAGAGGGCTTGAAAGGGGGCCTTTTTCGGTTGGGGGAAAGCAAACACATTGAAGCTCCCAAGCTTCCAACCGCTGTCTCTTATGAGGAACCTTTTCATCAGAGTTTACCATGTTGACTTCCTTTCCTTTACCTTCAGCCATCTTGTCTCGAACCCCTTTCACCAAATGGGCGAGTTCACCTGTCTTAACAGCCTCTTCAATTCTTTTCTTTAGTTGGAAGCAATCGTTGGTGTGGTGACCCTTTTCTTCATGAAACTCACAGAACTGTGTGGAGTTCTCATTTTTTCTACTTTTGGGGAGAGGCCTGGGAGGTCTAAAGTTCTGTTTGACTTCTTCGGTTGCTAGGATTTCTTGAGGGGTCTTTGTGAGGGGCGTGAAACTCATGCCTTTTTCCCTGGTTGGAGGGTTCCAGCCTTCAGACCTTCGATGGTCTGAGCCCTTTTGCCGTCTGTTATAGGAGTTGTAATTCCCTCTGTTTCTGACTGGGCTATTACTTCGCCAGCTAGACCCTCTTTTCCTCTGTTCCTTGATGTCAACTGCTTCCTCTCCCCGGATGTGGGAGACCTTCCTTGTGAGCTACTTTGAGGTGATAGCGTTCATGAAACCAGCTACCCTCATTTTTTTCATCTGCCCCTACATAGGTTAGACCTTCCTTCTTGTATCGTTCAATAAACTCGCGAAGACTTTCATTGTCTCTCTGTTTTATTTAAAAATGATGGTTGCATCTTTGACATATCGTCTTTGCTGGGAGAAGTTGGCCAAAAAACCCTTGCTGAGGTCGTCAAAGCTTCAAATGCTTCGAGCGGGTAAATCGTTGAACCAGATTCTGGCGTATCCGATGAGGGTTTGCATGAACATTAAGCAACATTCAGCGTTTGACCATTTTTCTATCCTTGCTGCACCGGTAAAGATCTGAAGATGGTCCTCCGGGTCTTCAGACCCATCGTACGTTCTGATGTGGGACGACATCTTGATCTTTGTTTGAAAATCATAATCAGCTATTTGCTGTGAGAAGCATGAAAGGTTACTCGGCTTGTAGGGTTTAGCCAAGTCTTCTTCGACCCTTGTACCCATATTATTATTGCCATTGTTGGTCCCTTGAGTGGCTAGTACTTGATTAATGAAGTGTCGCCACGGGAAACTGGCCATCATCTGGGTCATCATCTGGGACATAGGGTTGAAACCTTGGAGGC
Organism: Helianthus annuus; assembly: GCF_002127325.2. Taxonomy (NCBI): domain Eukaryota; kingdom Viridiplantae; phylum Streptophyta; class Magnoliopsida; order Asterales; family Asteraceae; genus Helianthus; species Helianthus annuus. The sequence continues at coordinate 12,139,595 of NC_035439.2, forward strand.
TTCCGGATGTGATCGGGCAGCTAACCCCAAGGGGGTGCTCATCACCGCACTCCGTGCTAATGGAAGTACTGACAGGGCTTGTTCCCACGAAGTGGAGGTTGAAGCTGGAAAGCTCGCTACTGGGGAATGTAGGAGCTGATCCAAAGTCAGCTCATGACCCAGAGGAGCACCACTTGTAACTGGTTGGGATGAAAAGAGGGGATATGTTGTAGGATTTGCCATGGTGGGTAAATATGGAACGGGGTTTGAAGGATTACTGGGGCCAGCCTCATTCCTGGTTGTAAAAGGTGGAATTGGAGGTCCGGGAGACAGTGTTGGTTCAGGCTCATCGTAATCTAGGCGAATCCTTACTCCCTTGTCCTTCTCTTTGTTCACATACTAGTTGAGGAGGGTTCTCAACTCAAGAAAATTGTTAGCAACTCCCTCGGGGGTGAGTTCAATACGTGTGGGGGTATCCGTGACACCGACGTTAGGGGAAAGAACTCCAGATCTAGAGGGGTTGGAGTGTTAAAGGTGAGAAACTCGGGTGTGCTCCCCGGAGTTGAAAAAGAAGTTGGGATAGCCACATGGGCTTGGCTACTACCCGGAGTTGAAGTATTTGGTACCTGGTTCACTTCACCTGGTGATCCACTTTCAGACATGACGACTTTGAGAGAGAAGAGCTACACTACTAGGTCTTTTTGAGGAGAAATAGCGGCGTAGCCCCACGGTGGGCGCCAACTTGTTGAGACAACAAAATATAGACCGAGGATAGTGGCAGGGGTGGTTAGGCAGAAGGGTTAAAGGGTTTAACTTTGCCTAACGCAGGTCGTGGGGTCCCCCCACGTTTGCAAGACGTGGAAGGAGGTTCACTAGTTTATGTTTCTTGTTTGAGGATCCAGTTCTGAAGTATTGTTCAGAAATGGATTGAGGAACAGAAAGAATAAATGTAATGTCACTTTGAATGAGGGACACTTTGAGTGAAGTGAATGTACGATGTAAAGGACCAGAGTTTGAGAGAACAAGTCTGATCCGGGATCCCTTTGTTAGTAAATGAAGTGTCATTATATAGGAGAAGACATGTCCCAAAGGAGTATTCATTTGACTAGTGAACCAGCTTGCAGTGAGGGGCTTACCCTTTCGGGGGTTGAAGCCTTTTGACCCCCGGGTAATAGCATGCATTCTGTGGACCTGCGTTGCTTTTACGGCTGTGGTTGGTGAGACTGTTTGGGGATGTGACTTGTTTACTGTTCCCGTGTTGCTTTACTCCATCTCCTCAGCTTTTTCAAGCGTTGAACCTTTTAACCTTTTAGGTGCTTTCATACTTGGTCATTTTATTTGGTCTCGGGCTACCCCCGTCATCAGTATCCTTAAGCTATATCCTGCACCACATGCTGGTTACAAATGTTCATTAAGACTAATACATGTTTTCTTATTTTGCAGGGTCTCGAACGTCTGGTTCATTTATACCAGGAATCCTGTGGGCTCAACAAGACGCTCGAGTCCAAGTTGAAGAAAGCCGAGGTCACCATCTCCGACCAGGGCATGATTGCAGCCGCCAAATCTCGGCATTACGAGGACAAGTTTAAGGCTATGACTCAAGAACACCAGGCCGCCCTCAACAAAGCCGCTCTTGAGGCCCAAGCCGATCTTGACGCTGCCCATGCTCAACATGAACGGGATATGATCAGCTACCAGGAAGGCCTTAAAAGTTCTGTCGTTACTTCCCTTCTCCAGGCCAGGCTAAAGATGGCCCACGAAGCCAAGGCACTGGGCTTCGAATGCCCTTCTTGGGATATCAATGCCTGGGAGAAAAAGCTAAGGAGTCTCGGCAGCAATCCTGTTAAACCTGCAGCTGAAGGATCTTCAAAGGCGGTTGAAAAACCAACTGGTGCTGAGAGGGATGCTCAAACTGATCCTGAAACGGATGTTGTCGAAAACGCCATGAACGAAGAAGGCGTTGCCTCCTAAAACTTATTTCCCTTAGATTTTAGAGTTACATTTGTTTGAACAATTTTATTTTATCTTTTTTTGTCCTTTGAACAATTTTCTTACCCTGAATTAAAACAGTTTGATAACCAAAGGTGGATGGGTCCTAGGTTTTAGGATGAAGCCTTTGGTTATCAAATAGTATCGCTTATTTTAGATAATACCACCTTCTTTTAGCTTATTCATTGTTGCCTTTTAATTTTTTGTCATGCATTACTTAGTTTAAATTTTAGCTTCGCAAAATTAGTGCAACTATCTTTTGAGATTATCCTGATCAATATACTCAGCGGTGTCCTATGAAGACTTCCGTCAAATAGGACTTTTCAAAATTCAAATAATTTAGACAAAGTCTTCAAAGAATAAAGGATAGTTTATTTTTCAAAATCTGTTTTGATAACACTTGTTTGACTAGAGTATTAGTTTTCAACCCAAGCATTATACCCCTAATATTCCAATCAAATATCCTGAAACACGTCCCGAAAACAGATTTTGAGAATATATCCTAAGGATATATCCTAATCAGGATATCTAAGACTTAAACATAGTTTTAAAGGTTCAAATAACTTATGTAAGGTTCACAAAGGAAAGATCATACCAGGAATAGTGTGTAACCCTAGCATCGAACTTCAATCCTTTTGCAACTCCTTTCATTAAGATGTCCCCAGTCCGAGATACTTAGCATACTAGGTTCAAATTTGATTCTTTAAGCCTTACACAATCGCCTTAGGAGGAATGTCCCCTGTGCATAGAGTCTTCGAACACTTAGAAAATTTTTGAATTCAAGTTCTAACTGTTTGGACAGTTCTTGTGTTACTGGGGTAAACCCATAAACATGCTGGAGATAAATCCTTAGTATCGTGGGGAAAATCCCATATTTTCATGCGCTACAGGCGGGAGTGTATAAACTCCAATACTTAGAAAGGTGATAACCTTTAAACCTTAGAGAGTATGAAAATACCCTTTCATGACAGAGGGTGATCAATCCTCATATACCTTTAGGATCCAGGATATAGCCAACGATAACGAAATTGTCAGCCACTTTTACATGGACTGGTCCCGCTATCTTGAACTATCCCGGGATAACTTGCGCTCCAGGCGGGGTGTTTAAACCCAATTCGAGAGAAATGTGAATACCTTTAAACCTGTGAAGGGATCAGGATCCCTTAAACGTGAGAGAGGGGGCCAATCCTCTAATCTTTCGAAGTATCCTGAGTGTGTATCCTGGAGCTATATCCCGAAGCATATACTGCAAAACAGTTGTAAACTAAGGTGGGTGTTAGCCTGGCTAACACCCCTCCGATGCTTAAGTCAGTAATGGGTTCAAAAGAATAAACAATATCAAAACATATAAAAAGAGATAGAATCCATACCATCCTGAGTTAGAATTTAAATTACAAACTCACTTCAAATAGAGCTTTAGATGTATAGCATTCCAGGATCTTGATAGCATATCCCCCTCCATATTCTTGAGTCGGTATGCTCCTTTTCCTGATTCTGATTCAATCTCATAGGGTCCTTCCCATTTCGGAGCCAACTTTCCATCAGCAGGATTAGTAGTATTCTGTTAAGCTTTTCTTAATACCCAATCTCCAACCTGGAACCTTATAGTCCTTATATTCTTGTTATATGCTTTAGATATCCTTTGTTGATATGCTGCCATCCTTAGCCTTGCTGCGTCTCTTGTCTCATCAATAGTATCCAATTCATGGCATAGGACTTTAGGATTCTGCTCAGGATCCCGGAGGCTAGATCTTGCTGTAGGTATTACCATTTCTGTCGGGATCACCGCTTCTGCTCCAAATACCAAGGAAAACGGGGTTTAGCCAGTTGCACTTTTCACCGTCGTCCTATCAGCCCACAAAACAAAGGGTAGTTCTTCTGCCCATCTTCCTTTTTTAGCTCCTAGTCTCTTTTTCAGGTTGTTGACAATTATCTTGTTTGAGGATTCTGCTTGTCCATTTGCTTGAGGATGTACTAGTGTGGATGTAATCATCTTGATTCCCCAACTCTTACAAAAGTCAGTAGTCCTTTTACTTATAAATTGGGATCCAATATCACAAATTATCTCAGCTGGTACACCAAACCTAGTCAGGATATTCCTTTTTATGAAGGATACCACTTCTTGATCTCTAACTTGGACAAATGCCTCAGCTTCAACCCACTTAGAGAAATAATCAGTCATCGCCAACATGAAGACCTTTCCTCCTGGATCCTTTGGCAACTTTCCTACTATATCCATTCCCCATTTCATGAATGGCCAAGGGGAAACGATAGGATACAGTGGTTCAGCAGGCTGATGTAATATGTTACTGTGTCTTTGACATGCATCACATCTTCGAGCATATTCAGCAGCATCTTTTCTCATTGTCGGTAAATAATATCCTGTTCTTAATACTTTTGAGAACAACGACCTGCCCCCAGTATGGTTACCACAATCCCCTTCGTGTATATCCTGAAGCACTTCCTTGGTTTCGGGATCTTCTAAGCACCTCAGATAAGGTCCTGCAAGAGATTTCTTATACAAGACATTATTTATAATAGTGAATCATGATACCTTCATTCTAAAGGCCTTAGGATTCTCATCCTTTGGGATGTGTCCTTCCTTGAGATATCTTATGATTGGAGCCATCCAAGACTTAGGATCCTTCTCAGGATACTCGTCATCAGGATCCTGAACACTTACTACTTCCTTATCGTGAGGATCCGTCGCAGGATATAGGATATGTAATATTGGTATTCGGGTTCCTTCCGGTATCCTGACTGATGATCCTAGATTTGCCAAGGCATCAACTTCAGCATTATCCTCTCTTGGTACCTGTTCAAGTGTAAAAATATCGAAATATCCTGCTAATTT